>NC_134531.1:6672500-6877500 GCF_050624435.1 Tenrec ecaudatus
AGTGGCGATTTTCTTGGCTGACAACTGAGAGGTTGCCAGTTCAAACCCATCTTCCACTTTGGGGGAGAATGATTTGGTAGTCTGCTTCTGTAAATATTTATATTGATTTTATTGTTTAATATATAAATAAATAATTTCATTGGGGCCTCTTACAGTTCTTATAACAACCTATACATCAATTTTATCAAGCACATTTGTACATATGTTGCATATGTTGTTTTTTAGTGTCTGTTGACTCAGTTCCAACTCATAGTGACCCTGTGTACAACAGAAGGAAACATTGCCTAGCCCTGTGCTGTCCTTACAATGGTTGGCATGTGTCACTGTGTCAATCCATCTTGTTGAGTGTCTTCTTGAGAGGGTAGCCTTGGAAACACTCTGGGCTATTGTAGTTTGTTCTAAAGGGTTGCTGTGAGTCTGGATATATCCGTTTGAAGTTATACCATCTGGAGCCAACCTTTCTCAGAAAAGTCCCACATACATCCAGGAGTCAGTCACTGGAATCAGGGATGGGCCATAGCTGTAACTAGAGGGACATGAATAGTGAGCAAGAGTGGAGCTCAGTAATAATTAAAACTCCAGTGCTCTTTCCCTGGGAGGACCCACCAGCAAGCCAGGTACACAGCACCAACTTTTCCCGCTGGGATCCCAGTTAAAAGCAATGTAAGATGTTTAAATCAGGGTGCATGTAAATGCTCTCTAAGACTACCAACAACAAGGTAATAGACTCAACAAACTAATAAAGCCTATGAAATCACAGGGTGTCTGTATAACACTTGGGAAAACACATCCCAAAGGACCTTAATTTAGAAGTGTGAGCTCACCTGCATAGGCTCATTCTTAACCTTCTTACATATTTCTTCAAACAAATGCCCTCAAAGATGTTTCCATGGGAGCCCCCACAAAATAAATCTCCACTATCATGCTCAGCCTTCATTTGGATTTCAGTCCTTTCTCTCCATTACATTGCCCTTGCTGAATCCCTACCAGGCCTCTCACACCCTCCTTGTCACTGATTTTGGATCACTTGTTGCTCCCCTGTCCCTGGGTTGGTCATCATCACCTCCTAAGCCCCGCCTCCCCCTCTCCCATTTCTCCCTGGAACCATTGGTCCCGTTGTTTTCTCCTCCAGACTGTTTGTCCAATCTTTCTTATCTGCATACATCAGTAGAGATAATAATATGAAGGCTATGGGACAAGAGGACAGTACAAGGAAATAGAGGAAAGAACTAGGTGACAAAGGGTATTTATAGAGTTCTAAAGACTGGACTGTACATATGTAAATATATTTATATAAGAGTGTGGGGAAACACATCTACATGCATATATTTATAGGTTTAGTGTTAAGGCAGCAGATGGACATTGGGCCTCCACTCAAGTACTTACTCAATGCAAGAACACATTGTTCTATTAAATTGGCATTCTGGGATGCACACCTTTCCGACACGATTGCTGAAGAAAAATGTGTGCATAAGCAAATATGGTGAAGAAAGCTGATGGTGCCTGGCTATCAAAAGATATAGCATTTGCGGTCTTAAAGGCTTGATGATAAACAAGTGGCCATCTAGCTGAGAAGCATCAAAACCCACATGGAAGTCTGTGTGACCATGAACTGTTGAAGGAACCAGGTATCAAGCATCAAAGAACAAAAATCATATCATTGTAAATGTGGGTGAGTGCAGAGTGGAGACTCAAAGCCCATCCGTAGCCAATCAGACACCCCCTTACTGAAGGGTTGTGGGGAGGAGATGAGCTAGTCAGGGTGCAGGGTATCAACGAGGAAACACATAACTTTCCTCCTGTTCTTAAATGCTTTCTCACCCTCCACTATCATGATCCCAACTGTAGCTTACAAATCTGGCTAGAATAGAGGATGTACATTGGGACAGATAGCAACTGGAAACACTGGGAATCCAGGACAGATGACTCCTTCAGGACCAGTGGTGAGAGTGGTGATGCCTGGAGGTGGAGGGAATGTGGGGTAGAAAGGGGAACGGATTATAAGAATCTATGTACAGCCTCCTCCCTGGGGAATGGACAGCAGAGAAGAGGGCAGGGGGAGATGTCGGACAGTATAACATATGTCAAAATAATAATTTATGAATTATGAAGGGTTCATGAAAGAGGGGGAGGGAGGGAGAAAACCAGCAGCCAATATTAAGGGCTCAAGTAGAAGGCAAATATTTTGAGAATGATGATGGAAACAAATGTACATATGTGCTTGACACAATCGATGTATGTATGGATTGTGATAAGAATTGTACTAGCCCCCAATAAAATGATTTTTTAAAATCTCCAATAAATGTTCTCCAATTCAGACTTGACAAAAATGCAGTGTTAAGACTTATTAGAATAAATGAGTGAGGCTTAATGGATAACCTCTTGTGATAGATTTTATGTCAACTTGATGTACCTGTGGGGAGGTAAGGTTGGAATCTAGCCTATCAACCAGGTGACAGCTTGGCAATGCCTACTTGGTCATGAGATACTGAGATCCTCTCACTTCTGCATGCCTCTATGCCTTCTTGCTTGGGTTCAGGAGACTATCGATCTCTGCCATGTTCCTTTGGACCTTGGGTCCATGTGATCCTGCACCCACTTGCCGGAGATTGCTCTGATTGCAGCTTCAGCTTCTTTCTTATCTACCTACAGCTATGTGAGCATCCAGCCCAGAGACTTGCATTGCAATTGCCTGGGTTACTTTCTTGATATAAAATTCTTTCTTGATATAAAGTTCTTCTGCTCCCATAAAGAGTTACAGTCTCGGAAACTCACAGGGGCAGTTCTACCCTGTCCTATAGAGTCGCCATGAGTCAGGATTGATGTGATGACAGCGAGATTTTAGTTATATTTAGTATTGAATAATCATTTTGATAGAATAGCTGAGGCTACTCTGTCTTTGGACTATAAGCCCGTTAGCCACTCATCCCACACAAGGCTCAGAACAGGAAGCATTCACTATTGTCAGTCTCCTCTTGAGGGGAGGTCCAAAAAGAAGTGCAGTTGTCACCTTTTGGAGGATTGGTGTTGAGGAGAAAGCCTGGGTTGGATTCACACAATGTTGGCTGTCATTTGAGTCACATTTCCCCCCCTGAAGAACTCATCTAAATGACTCATTTGATGGCTTATAAAGGATAAACACCTCACACTTCTTTATCATTTGCATAAATATCTTGGCTCCACTTCAGCCCAAACACCTGCTCAGTTCACAACCGAGTAATGTCATCTTCCAATCAGCATCATTAGCATAGTCTCTTCTCCAGGCAGTGGCACCAGCTACTCCAGGTGGAGTCTTCCTTGTTCTCTAGGAAAATTAAGAGCCCTGTGGGGCAGTGACACTCCTGGGGTGTGGGGAATGGGATCTTGCACCATAAAGGGATTCCAAGTGCAGAAATTGGCACAGCAGCAAAATTTGCCCTGGAGACAACGTCTCCTGACACATCAAAAGACAAAACCAAACGTTGATTCATCTACAAATCACCCTGCTTTCTCAGGGACCTGGGAAGACTGGCTTACTTGTGTATTCCTCATTTATGCTCTTATTTGAGATTCTTGCGTTATTTCCATGAGTATTGGCATTCATCCGCTTTCTCAAGCAAGCGGGGTCATCTTGAATTCACTTTCAAATTGCCTTGCCTTCCAGATAAGTAAGGGATAATCACCTCCTGGCTCCGAAACACAATCCTCCAAGACCTGTGAGGGGAGATCTTGCCCACATTATCCACATCAGAAACACCTCGTTATTGTATTTCCAGAGGGTCTCCAGAGAGGAGTGCTGCCTTTACAGAGACATCATTACTAAAATATTTGCTGAGTTTCAAGTGGAGCATAATTGCTCCTTTTGGTATGGTTAAAAATGGAATGAATACAGTTGTCCAAACCTTGCATTGCATTTGGGGTTTTGTTTACGATGATTATGAAAGTTTGGGTTGAAGAAAGACAGTAATCTCCTTCCAAACAATAGCCAGTGAGAATAGTATGAGTCACAAGAGAACACTGTCCCACTTGCTTGCTTTGAACACGTCACCAGGAAGGATCAATGGCTAGAGGGTACCATCACCTTTGATAAAGTTGAGGGTCCAGCCAGGGTAAGAACCATTAGTCATATTGATTAGAATGGACAACGTGGACTCAACCATAGGATGATTGGCAAACTGACACAGGACGAGGCTAACAATTCTGTTGCGTATAAGGTCACCTGGCATCAGTTAACTCAAGTGAACAAGAATAATTTCCACCCTGATGATCCTCCTGTCCAGACTGTTTCCATTTTCTTGGAATGCTAGCAACTTGCCTCTGAGTTCTCTACACAGCATCTAGTGCAACACATCATATCATTGTCAATGAGGAGAGTGCAGATTGGAGACCCAAAGCCCATCTGTAGGCAACTCTACATCCCCTTGCAGAAAGGTCGGTAGGAGGAGATGGGTCAGGCAGGGTGCAGTGTAGCAATGATGAAACATACAACTTTATTCTAGTTCTTAAGTGCTTCCTCCTCCACACTCCCCCACTATCATGATCCCAATTCTACCTTACAAATCCAGCTAAACCAGAGGATGTACACTGGTACAGATAGGAACTGGAAACACAGGGAATCCAGGACAGATGATCCCTTGAGGACCAGTAGTTAGAAGGACGACACTGGGAGGGTGGAGGAAAAGTGGGGTGGAAAGGGGTAACCAATTATAGGGATCTAGATATAACCATCTCCCTGAGGATGGACAACAGAAAAGTGGGTGAAGGGAGATGTTGGACAGTGTAAGACATGACAAAATAATAATTTATAAATTACCAAAGGTTTATGGGGGAGGGCGGGGGGATAGAAGGGGAAAACGAGGATCTCATACTAAGGGCTCAAGTGGAAAGTAAATGTTTTGAGAATGATAATGGCAACAAATGTACAAATATGCTTGACACAAAGAATGTATTGGATGGATTTTGATAAGAGTTGTGCAAGCCCCCAATAAAATGATTTAAAAAATCAGCATCCTTGACTTTGTAGTGTCCACTGGTGTTAGGCACTGCGGAGCCAGCATGAGAATCACGCCAACCTTGTAGATATTGTGATGGAATGACGCCGGTAGTATCCTGTGCCAGTCATCCCTGTTGCTTGCTGTAGACCAGGTCATTGTCATCGATGGGCTTTCATCGACTGATTTTTTTTGGAAGTAGATCACCAGGAATTTGTTCCTAGTCTATTTTAGGTGGGAAGTTCCACTGAAACCTGTTTTGGGGAGTTATAGCAATATATAAGCCTCCACTGGAAAATTAGAGATCTGACTTAGACCCCCCAGGTCAACACACACTCTGAGAGTGCACGATTCAATCGAGAGCATACCTATTTTACAGCTTGAGAAAGATGAGACATCAGGGAGCTCAGTCATTTAGCCTGCATGCAATGAGCTGGAGAGGTATGGGCAGGCCAAGGGAGGAGAGCACAGGACTGTTTTTGGATTTGGAGCTTGGATCTCAGGGCAGCACCTGTGTGTGTGTGTGTGTGTGTGTGTGTGTGTGTGTTCAGGGCAGTGAAGCGCAGTAAACATCGATGCTAGGCTTTCAATACTCAGGACACAGCAAGGGAAGATTTTTGTAAGACTTCATGGTAATAATGAATGAATAGAGAGGGACCCAGATGTATGCAAATGCAAATATTAGTTAAGAACACACTCGAGGTGGGAACTTAGCTGCCCCACCTTGGGTCCTGGGGGTGTTCTTGCAGGCAGATGAAGAAAGCCATGCAACTTGGCATCTCTCCCTCTCACTTTGTTATTTTGGTCATCAGCCTGCAGCCAGGCAGACAATCTCTGGCCTCTGGGATTTTGAGCAATTCAAGATAGCGAGAAAATATTCCAGGGCCATGTGTCCTTTTGCTCAGGCTCAAAGTGAGTGAAACGGAGCAAATGAACCCACTACGGAGCGACATTCAACTGCTCCCAGACTAATGAGGTTCATATGGGGCCGTATGAACCACACAGATGGCTCGCGAGGAGGGTTGTCTCCACGGGGTTGAATTAGCACAGAAAGTTCTTTCAAGATTGCACCAGCGCCATCCCGAGAGAGAGGCCAAGCTGACAAACCTGGAGTGGGAGCGAATCCATTTCTGACCTTGCACGGAGGAGGGAAAATCCCATGCAATCGGCTCAAAAGTACAGTCATCAGATAGAAAGGTTTTCACACCTAAGAGATTTCTTTGCTTGTTTTTAATAAACCAACATGAAGCCAAGCCAGAAAAAAAGTTTAAATTTTCAAGCCCTGACATTTCAAATGTGTGAGACGATCGAAGCAATGCTTCTGTCATCAAGCATGCGTTGAAGGTGTCGGGGGCTACCCGTTGGGCTTGTCACTGCAAATTCAGCGGTTCAAATCCAGCATATGCTCTATAGCAGAGAGATGCGACTTTCTGCCCCTGGAAAGCTTTGTAGTCTTTGAAACCCAAAGGAGCAGTTCTACTCTGTCCTGTCGGGTTCGAATCAACTAAATGAGTTTGGGTTTGTGTCAGGTATCCTGTGCCTGGGTTGGTGCAAATAATTAGCACTCAACTACTGTGGTGCTGGAGAAGAATATTGAAAGTATCATGGACTGCTAAAGGACAAACAGATCTGTCTTAGAAGAAGTGAGACCAGATTGCTCCTTAGTGGCAAGGATGGCAAGATTTCATCTTACATACTTTGAATGTAATTGTCAGGAGAGATGATCAATCCCTAGAGAAGGACATCATGCTTGGTAAAGTGGAGTGTTAGCATAAAAGAGGAAGGCCCTCAATGAGATGGAGTGACACAGAGGGTCCAGCAATGGGTTCAGGCATGGGAACAATTCTCAGGATGGGACAGGACCAGGTAGTGTTTCCTTCTATTGTGCCTTGGGTTGCTATGGGTTTTAATCAACTAGATGACACCTAACAACAACAAGGAAGGCATCTTGGTGGCGTAGTGGGTTACCTGAGGGGCTGTTGGTAGTTTGAAACCTCCAGCAGCACTGATGGAAAAAGAGGGGCTTTCTATTCTGATAAAGAGCTATCTTCTCAGAATCTCACGGGGGCAGTTCTAACCTGTCCTGTCTAACCACTGCATTTGAACGGTGGTGCTCGAGAAGCATTTTGAACTGCCACAAGGACAAACCAATCTCTCTTGGAAGAAGTATGGTCAGGGTTCTCCTAAAAGGCCAGGATGTTGAGGCTTCGTCTTACACACGTTGGACATGCTGCATAGAGAGACCAGCCCCTGGAGAAGGACATAATGTTTGGTCAAGGGGAGGGGTGGCACAAAAGGGGAAGAAGACCCTCGATTAGATGGATGGACACTGTGGCTGCATCAATGGGCAGTGTCTCCTGTTGTGGGATTATTGTGTGTTGGAGCCATTTTCAAGGCACCTCATCAGGAGGGGGTCAGGAAATCGAGGGGGGTGAATTGGAGGTGGGGAGTCATTGCTTAAGGGCCGTGGAGCTAATGACAATGGGAAATTTTGGAAAGGGAGACTAGTGGTGACCACACAACAGGGTAGACATGATGAATCACACTGAGGGATCTGTGTAAAGTGTGGAAATAATGAATATTTTATACACACACACACCTGGCATTTCGCATCAGGTTGCTTGTTGCCCTTCACTTCAATGAAAGACCCCCTTATTACCACCTGATTCCTCTAGCCCAGAGAAAACAGAAAAGGATTTTTGTTTGTTTAAAAGAAGGCATTTAATACTCCCCAACCGCATCATGACCCCAGTCCTACCTTACAAATCCAGCTAGACTGGAACATGGACACAGGTATAAATAAGAGCTCTGGACACACAGAATGCAGGACAGATAAAACCCTCAGGAACAGTAATGGGAGTTGCAATGCCATGACTGTAGATGGAAAGTGGGGGGAGGGAGGATGAGAAACAGTGGAAATGTGGGTGAAGGAAGACAGCAGATGATATAAGATATGAAAATAACAATAATAATTTATAATTTATCAGGGGTCCAGGAGGGTGGAAGGGTGGAGGAGGGAAGGTGGAAAATAGGAGATGATATTAAGGGCTCAATCAGAAAGAAAATGTTTTGAAAATGATGATGGCAATATAGGTACGAATGTGTTTAATACAATTGATGTTATAAGAGCTGTAAGAGCACCCAATAAAATGACTTATTAATCTAAAAAAAGGAGGCAGGAAAGGCGAGACTGGCACAGTGTCTGTTTTGTTGGAAGTGGTGGAAGAGGCTGGGTGTGCTCCGGCGAAAGGGACGTCCCCTGGGTCCTTCTCAGGGAACTGATCTCAACACCTCAGCATCACTTTGGGTGGTTTCTGAACAGTCAATAATAATAAAAACCAACTGTAACACTAAACTCACTGCCTTTGAGACAATTCCAATGCATATAGATGCTACAAGACAGGGAAGAACTGCCCCTGTGGGCTTCCCAGCTTGTAACTCTTTATAGGGACAGAAAATATCTTCCCCCGTTGTAACAGCTGGTGGTCTTGAACTGCTGACCGCGTGGTTAGCAGCCCAATCCATAACCCATTATCTATTACACACACATGTAAGTATATATATGCTCCCATCCATATGGAAATCCAGTTACCTGGTACTGCAGGAGAAAGGCCGAGAAGCAACATGGCTGCTTGCTACCTGCTGATTTGGGGACAGCTGAATGGGGCGTTGGTGGGACCATTTCAGTAGATCGAAATTACAGTGTCTACAAGGTCAAGGGTATTGTCAGCACTCGTGGACAGGGATGGCCCATCTGCAATGGGACTTTTCTCTTTCTTTGCATGTCAAGACTTTCATTTTATGAACTACAAACAAAATCCAATACCCGTAACAGCCACTAAGCTGTGCCCTGTGACACCTTTGTCCGACCTCTCCCCTCTGCCTGCCCTCTGCCCAAGCCTTTTCTGTGGCTTCATTTTCCGGCACCCAACTGCAGTCTGCCACTCAGTAGTACACTGTCTCTTCACGTCAGTTCCCCTTCCTACTCCATCCAGGGACAGCCCAATGTCCTCTTGGATGCACACATCCCCTCCTGGCTTGACCACAGGGGACTGTTTCCTGCCCTCTGTTTGTTTAAGCAGAAGCTCTGGGCCGGGGTCACTTTAAGGAACAAAGACTGAGCAGGATTCGACTCTCGATGTCTTGGTTCCAGAAGATGAGTTTCACTAAGATCAAATGCCAAGGGCACGCTAACTGGCATAGAGCTGTTCCTCTGTGGGGGCTGAGAACACACTGCGCCCACCAAGAGAGACAATGTGTGGCATCTGCAGCGATCTGTTAGAGACCTGGTCGAAGTCTTTACACACACAAATGTTCATGGTGTGTGTGTCTATGTGTCAGCATGCATGGGTGTGCACATGGGAGCTTGTGTGTGCACCGGGGCTTCCAAAATACCATGGAAAATCTCATTAGCTTTCGATTCCCTTCTCCAGGAACTTTCAGAAGCCCCTTCGTGTGTGTGTGTGTGTGTGTGTGTGTGTGTGTGTGTGTGTCTAGGAGCACAGGAGCAGGTTTTTGTGAATACGTGGTTGCGTAGGCGTGGATGTGTCTGAGTGTGTTTGTGAGAGAGAGATGCGTGCATGTGGGAGCGTGTGTGCAGTGTGCGACTGTGGGTGCGTGCCGGTCCGGGTGTGTGGAAGGCTCAGGACGGAAAGAGAAGGTCATGGGGAGAACTACCTAAGGATGGACACTTGACCAGGATTCTTTTCAAGTGCTTCCGGTCATCCCAATGTGGCCGAAGTGCATCGTCAAACACCTAAGAGAAAATAACAGAGCTTACATTCTAGCTTCATGGACTAATAAAGGTTATAATAGCTGAGTGGACAAAAAGCAGCAGGCACCAAAGAAAGCAAAAAAAAAAAAAGAAAAAAACCAACCAACAACAAAATCCTCCTAATTAGTTAATACAAAACATGCTGAATCCAATTATGAGAGTCTTGCAATTCGAACTCTGCATTCCTTCTGAACGGACGAGAACAGATATGTCTTTAGATCAATACTGTATAAAGGAACATTCAAGCTTTCTCCAACCACTGCAGATGTTTGAAAGCGGGCAGAGAAAGGGTCCCCAGGGAAACTGCTGACCCTGGCTTTGGGTTGAGGTTTGTCGTTATAATTTTCTCCAACCCCCAAGAGGTTGATAAAGAAATCAGAGTAGTTCATTAGCATAAGACTGGCTAAAGCCTATTGATTTTTAACTCCATAGAATATTCTGTTTTCATTACAAGTTTCCTGAGTTATGTCTCTGCGTGTTCCTGGGACGTCCTCACCCAGGTTGGCCAGGACTCTACAATCTAATGAGAACACGCCTTGAAGCAAATAGAGGGGAGGCTCCACATAGCTGTCAGCCGTTATCACAATATTCCGGAAACTTGCCTTCCAGATTCCAGCTTCGTATTCTTAGAGCTGAGCGGGACATTCAATTATCAATAATTAGACTTTCCCCGAAAAGACAAACTCATGCATGTTACTGTAATTTAGCCCAGTCCTCCACTGCCATTGTCAGTGTTTTATGGTGGTGTCTTAAACAACTTCGTGGCATTGAGACAATCAAGACGGAGATGTCAAAGCCGACTTGGTCTGTCTCTGAGGCTGCTCCACATGCAGACAGTGCGTGTCCCAGCAGAGGAGCGCACGTTGGCCAGCCACGCGGACAGCACGAGTATCATCCAGGAGTGCGCAGAGCAATAGACCCTGTCATGAAGGGCTTGCCCAGAATGGCACTACTGACCTTTCCTCTGTGGGATCAAGTACACAATAGCCGGCAACTCTGGGCACTTAAAGGGGATCAGGAGGACTTGGGAGACAGAAGAGCTTTGCCCTCCCGCTTTCCATGGCTGTCAGCTCCCCGCCATTCCATCAAGGTTCAAGGGTCAGTCCTGTGCTCTATCAAGTGTCAGCTTCCATTTCCCATGCTCTCATCCTCCACACTCACGCTTTCACATACCCAGCCACACACATGCACACTCACATACACAATCACACATACACAGACTCTAAATCACACTGTCACACAAGTACACACACATATACACTCCAGTCACACACACACACACACACACACACACACACACACACTCCCACCGCACTTACATACACAGTCATATACATCCAGATTCTCAAACACACAGTCCCGGAGCACACACATATACCCAGGCACACACATGCAGATTATCAAACAATCACACACATACACACTTATAGCACCAGTCACACATTCACCTACACAGTCACACATGTAGATTTTCAAACGAACTCACAAATATATAAACAGTCACATTCACATATTCACATAGAAGCACAAATATGCACATGCATTACAGACATGCCTGCTCACACTTCCACACATGGACAGACATACCTGCACATTCACAAACACACTCACACTTGAGCTCATTTTCACATTTAGACCCGTTCGCACATGCACACACACACATGTGCACTCACACACACAAACACACATGCACTCTCTCTCTTTCACACACAAACATACACACATTCCAAAAGGTTGGTGCTTCAAGCTCATCAAGGCCCCATGGGAGAAGGCCCTGGAGTTCTGCTTCTGAAAAGTTCGCAGTCCAGCAGCCCATGGGGACAGTTCTACTCCGGCCCCAGGGCTTGCTCTGTGTGGGAACTGAGCTGCTGGCAAAAAAACACAAGGGGCAAGGCCTCCCGAGGGAGACCCTATAGTTTTGTCCACCTGTGACCCTCTGTCTTCTTTTCCACAGCTTCTGTCCCCTCTCAGAGCCACATCATTGACGATGGTTACCATTGGTTTCCAACAGGTGTATGGGGACAATATACCCTGATTTGGGGCCCCAAGTTTTGGCCTCAGGAGATCACTCTGCTCCAAGGATTTCATGCTGTGTGGAAAGTATCACACAGCCCACCACCCTTTTGTTGTGTTGTAGTTGTTAGGTGCCATGCCGTCGCTTCTGGCCCATAGCAACCTCTGGGCCTATACACAACAGAATGAAACACTGCACAGTCTCCCACCATCCTCACAATTGTTCTCAGCTCATTGATGCAGCCACTGTGCCCATCCATCTCCAGAAGGCCTTTTTTCTTTTGGAGAATTGGGATGCTCATCCACAGCGTCAAGACTCTAAAGCATCTGTGGCAAAGATGCCAGCTCAGCTGGGTGTAGGCCAGATTCCCCAAGCTTACTGAATTCAAGCCTCCCTTTTGGGCCCCATAGTCCTGTTGCCATCCATTCTGGGAGGACTCAAAGTCTGGCTTCCTTGCATCTGAGGTCCTGCCTGCAAGAAGGCACCAGTGCATCACTCAGGACCAACCAGGCAAATCAGATGATTTATACTTGGCATCTATTCTGCCTGATCAGGGTCCTGGATTTTCTGGCTGTTAAATATGTTGAATACCACCCCTGAAAATCTGGAATTTCATGCAATGTCTATCCAATTCCATGCAAAGATTGCTGGGGTGTGTGAGCAGAGATCTGACTTTTATTTCCCTTTCATTATGGGAGATGCTTTCTCGATGCCCTCCCTGCCGTCTGTATTCTCCTCTGTGTCTTCCACCACACACCTCTCACTCTCAAATGAGTTACTTGTGACTGGGCTGTCAGGAGAAATCAGGAGCAAGAAATAATGGGGGAAACACAATTTGCAGATGATAAGACTTCTTGCCATCTTCGTGGTTATTATTAGCGGGAATAATAAAGAGGAAAAGGCAATCATAATAGAATTTTCAAAGTGCTACAGAATGTAAATATTGGGGACAGCCAGTTCCCCCAACCATGAAAAAAGAATTGATGGGAATTTGCCCTGAATTCAGTAGAAGCCCTTGACGATGGATGGAAAGTAAGTTTCCTCTGACCCACTGTAAGCGTTCTCAGGGAGTTGACTCCTGGCTTCTCTCACTGCCCCATTGCAATTGCATTCACTCTTCTCCAGAGGAGACGTGGGTTCTACAAACAATAAGAGTCCCTACCATCCCTGCCTTTCCACCTTCTCTCTGGACTTGGGGATGGGGAGTGAGTTAGAATTCACTGATGTGAAACATCTTATTAGTTGGGTCTTTTTGTTTTCATGATATGTCATTGATTAAAGAATCCCACCCGAACCCCAGCAGAGTTACTATCAACAGTTGTGCTTGCTCCTTGATTTCACATTATGTAAATTATTATGTACTTAATTTCCCTAGAGCCGAAAAGACTTGTTATCTGAACAAGCTACAGCCTTTCTAAGCTGATTCTCACCTTGCCATTGATCCTGTACAATATTAATCTAGACTTTTAGTGCAACTGTAAAACTCAGGGAATCAGCCTCAGCGATTGTGATACAGGCTCATCCATTGAACCCATGAGAGTACTGCTTTAATCAAAAGCCCACAATGCCGACAGGCGCAAGCATCAGAGCCGTGTGAGGATGGTGCAGCGTTTCATTCTGTTGCACATAGGATCTCTGTGAGTCAAAACCAACTCAACAGCGCCTAATTACCACCGCCTCCATGATGCCAAATAACCCAAGGGGACTCCATAAAAATAAGTTGAAAAACAGAGAAAAGGGACTGCAGGCAGAAGCAGTGATTGCAGCTCAGAATGGGTTATCCAGTAGCCAAGCACACTGTGGCTCTATGTATGCAGAAGGTACATACCATAGGGTCCGCATTTAGATGGGGCCTGGTAATGCTCCATGTGCTGTACAGTCTCTGATGCCTTAGATAGCTGGATATAGAAGAATAGCACACGACCTCCCCTGAGTCCTCATGTTCATCAGAAGCTTCCGCCTAGCAGAGTAGGACCCTGGCACACACACCTTCTGAGACAAACGGAAAGGTCTCATGCAGGTTTTGTTTGTGCTGCAGCCCAGGGCCTTCGGCCTTTGATCCTTCTCCCCCTTACCATCCTCGACTCTCGACTTACTAAACACTCGATGCAGAGATAAAGTGTTCTCTTTGAAACGAAAGTGGAAATTTTCTTTGCTACCCTTAAAGAAGATGAGAAAAGAACAGGTGACAAGTTGAAGGGAGAGAAATTTGAGTGATTCTCTTTTAACTCAATTTATTCATGAATTCTACAGTCCAGCTTCTTGTGAAATACAAAAATGAAGGTCTTGGTAGGGCAATGGAAGGACAAAGAAGACTCCAATATCCATAGATAGTCTCTGTGGGAAGAGAATCAGCCAGCTAGTGAAGGCGGACAGACACTTGAGGAAGAGTGAACAGAACAGGTCAGACAGACATAATTCTAACAAGGAGGAACAGAGGGAAATGGGATGGATGGAGAGTTTATCTAGGGCTGTACTGCTTAAAAAGGGACCCTGATAGGTGCCTAGCAGGGTTACCTGGGATTCTGATGCTTGAACAATGAGAACCCCATGACCAGAGGAAACCCTCAGTGCTCAGAAAACTAGGTTGGCTGTCAATCTTCCTGAGAAGAATTGTGGTTGAGCCCCTGGCACCTGCTGTAGTGATTATAGAAAAACCATATGGGCTTCCTATAATTCTTTTATCCAACTATCCATTTACTTCTGTCTAACTGCCCCAGCTTCTCATCTTAGGTTGCTATTGTTATTGCTAGGTTCCATGGAATCTATTCCAACGCAGTGACTCCCTGTGTACAACCAAATTAACTGCCACTCAGTTCTGCGCCATCCGCACAATTGTTATGTTTGAGCCATTGTTGTAGCCGCTGTGTCCATCCATCTTGTTGATAGTCTCTCTCTTTTTCTCTGACCCTCTACTTTACCACACAGGATATTATTTTCTAGGGACTAGTCCCTCTTGATAACATGTCTGTGTTAGGCTGGGTTTTCTAGAGTAGCAAAATTGGTAGAATTTATATTCCTGTTGATATAGAAAGATATTTCTATCAAGAAATGGTTCATATAGTTTTAAAAGGTCAAGTCCAGGACAAGTCTGTAGTTCAGATGGTAAGATGGTGGCATCTCCTGTTATGTAGCTGTGGAGGTTTTTAAACTGGGACATAAACTTTCTATCCTTGATTATGGACTTGTCTTTCTTATTCAGGAAAGGGCCTTGAAGTAAGATGCTATGTCAGACATAGTGCTTCAGAAAACAGAAGCAATCTAAGATAGGTAGTTCAATGAAAGAGTGATAGAACAGGTAGAGATATGATAGTTAAACACATGAAAGATAGATGATAAATATATACCAATAGAGAGATAGATAGATAGATAGATAGATAAAATAGAAGATCAAGAAGTAAAAGAAGGCAAAGATATTAGTGAAGTAAAGAAGACCTAAATCCTCACAACTGGACCAATAGTAATATCATGATAAGTAGAGAAAAGATTTAAGTTGTCAAGAATTTTGTCTTGCTTGTCTTGCTTGAGTCCACAAGTGATGAGGCTCATGGAAACAACAGTCAAGGATTCAAAAGAAAAGTTGCATTAGCTAAATCTCCTGCACAAGACCTCTTGAGATTATAGAAGAGCAAGAATGCTACTTTGAGGACTAAATATGCGTCTGACCTAAGCCATGGTATTTTCCACTGCCTCACATGCATGTGAAAGCTGAATATTGGATAAGGAAGACCAGAGAAAAATTGATGCATTTGTATTGTGGTGCCGGAGAAGAATATTTGAAGTGTCATGGCCTGCTTAGAGGACAAACCAATCTGTCTCAGAAGTAAGGCCAGAGGGTATCCTTAGAGATAAGGGTGGCATGGCTTGGTCTTCCACACTTTGTACACGTTGTCAAGAGAAACCAATCCCTGCAGGAGGACAGCGTGTTTGGTAAAGTGAAGGGTGGTGAAAATGAGGAAGGCCCTCGAGGAGATGGAATGGCACGGTAGTGGCAAGTGGGCTTGGGAATAGGAACAGTGGTGAAGGTGGCACAGGACTGGGCAGTGGTTTCCTATTGTGCATCGGGTGCATTGGCTTGGAACGAACTCAGTGGCACCCAATAACATTGATGGGTCAACGATACAAATCTTATTTATAAAACACTGGTCTTTCTATCTCTTCTTCCTGTCCTTGCCAGCCAGCATGTATAGACCTACATGAACACATACTTCAGGGGGGTGGTCAGCTTCCAAGATGAACCCAGGTTTCTTCTTCCCCGTGTCCACCCACTCTGTCCTCTGCACACACTACATCAGGGTTGGGAGGTGGGACCAATAATATAAAGTAGGAATAACAGTGTGATACTTCTGAGGTTAAGTTATAATAGGCCCTGTGGCTTCCGTCTCGCTGGTTCACTAGACATCTGTATGGGGAACAACTGGGTCCCCCAGCTAACAGCCACGAGAGTACATTGAAAGCAGATCTTCAAGCTCAGTCAAGTCTTCAGATAATTAATATTTGCTGCCCTCTTGTCTATACCCTCAAGAGAATGCCCGACTGCTCTCAGATTCCTGACCCTCAGGTAATGGGGGAGATTATGAATGTTTGAAGTTTGAAGATGCTGCTTGGGGGCAGTTTGTTGTGCAGCGGTAGACATGAATACAGGATATTATAGAACACATTGGAATTCTGAGAAGATACAATCTTCCTATCAGCAGATTAAACTTGCCAGTGTGGGAGGAAGCCCCTGTGGGACCTCTCAGACAGTGACCCACATGTGAATATGGTCCTTCAATCAATGCCCATTGGCTTCTTTTCCTCCTTGGATCAATCAATTCAACAAACCAATTCTTTCCACCTTAAATGGACATAGACTCAAATACACTGTCCAAGTGGTGCCTGTGTAAATAAAATGAGGCCATATACCCAGGGGAGGCTTCGCTGGTTTAATGAAGGAGCTTTTTGAGTGCTTGGGGGATTGGTGAAAGTTTAACAATGATGGCTAAGAAAACAGCAGCTACTAGAGAACTCCAAGCCGTTGTCCAGCAACCGCTCTAGGCTTGAGAGAGAAAACGCTCCCCAGGCACGTTCTCATGCAATGGCTGTAGTTCATAATGCATCACTTATTTCAGACCTGTTGGGAAACCAATGACTTATTTGCATAGAGCCATGCTTGAGCACTCAGCCATCAGGTCACATTGGCTTTTATCTATGGGGTTCACACGATACCTTATCCAGGCAGTGTGAAGCCCCAAAGATGCTTGTTCGGGTTGAGCAAACAGTGGTTTCCATTATGACTTGATTCAACTCTTGTGAAACCTTGGTAAAGGCACAACCAAAGTGTATTTTGATATTTCTAATTGCCATTAAAAAAAAAGGCATGAGCGGCCGGTAGTTGAGCATTCTGAGTAGCTCCTGAGAACTTTTAGCAAGATACACGAAGGGATAGGAAAATAGACTAATACAGACATAGATGTAGGTGTAAGTGTACCTATAGATGTAGCAGTAAAGAGAGAGAGACACAGAGAAATGAAAATAATAAAACCTTATTTTATGAAGCAAATATAATAGGGCAATCTTAAATCTCAAACCGCATGTACATCGTTATGGCTGTTGTTATGAGGAATTTTGTCTTCTCCACATTGAGTTGTAATTTTTAATGATGAAGAGCCCGACTTTCACTATGGGTTAAGACTCAATGTCAAGAAAGCAAAAGCCTCACAAATGGACCAATAGACATCATCATAATCAGTACAATTGCCAAGGATTTCATTTTACTAGGATCCACAGTAAGTGATCATGGTTAAAAAGCAAAGATTTCACATTGAGGACTAAGATATAACTTATCATTGGCATTTTATGTTATATACATACACACACACACACACACACATATATATATATATATATATATATATATATATATATATATATATATATATATATAAAGAAAATACTATGGATTGCTAAAAGGACAAACCAATCTGTATTGTAAGGCTCCTTAGAGGTAAGGGTGGCAAGATCATCCTTGGTTCCATAAATTGAGACTAATGTGACAGCACCTGGCAAAAAAAATCCAAAATATTTTAACAACCACTGAAAGGGTAGTCATACAGAGAGAGATATAAAGTATAAATATAGAGATAAGAGTAGATACAGAAATACAGAGAGAATTAAAATTAACAACATTGTTTTATAAAGCAAATGTAATAGGGCAATCATGCATCTCAAACCACACATGTATTGTAATTATTGCTGTTAGCTGCCACTTATAGTAACCATATACACAAGTAGAGGAAACGCTGGTTGGTCAGGGCCTATCTCCACAATTGTTATCTTTGGGTCTCTTTTTGCGTACTCTCCATTTTGCCAAGCATGGCATTCTTTTCCCGTTACTGAGACACCCAGGTACGGTGTTCAAAGTAGGTGAGACCAAGTGTGACCTTCCTTGCTTCAAAGGAGCTCTTTGGCTATAGTCCTTCACCCACACCACAACTAAAAGGCACAGCTTATTCTGGTTTTCTTCATTCATTATTCAGCCCTCATCTGTATCCAAGCAAACTGAAAATAGTCTGGCTTGGATCAAGTTCGCCTTAGTCTGCAGAGTGACAGCTGCACTTTTTAACACTGCAAGCAGGTCTTCGGCAACAGTTCCTCTCAGTGCAACAGGTTGTTTGATTTCCTGACTACTGCTGCCATGGGTCTAATTGTGGGTCTAAACAAGACCTCTTTAAAGTGGTGAGAAGCAAGGATTTTGCTTAAAGGACTAAGGTGGGCCTGACCCAAGCCACTGTATTTTCACATGCTTGTGAAAGTTGGATGGTGAACAAGGAAGACCAAAGAAGAATAGATACATTTGAATTGTGGTGCTGGCAACAGGACAAACAAACCTGTCCTGTTTTTGTTTCTTCTATTTTTCTCTTATGTTTGAAATGAACTTGGATGTCACTAAATTCTATAAGTCTGTTTCAATTTTACTTTTCCTTCTATTTTAAATTATTTTTAGCAACTCAGATCAATATTTAGGTCTGAAGGATAAGGAATTTGGAATGTTTTGTTGTTGTTAGACTGTGAGTCTTCACTCTTTTTTTTAATATACTTTGTTATTTCAAGATACATGTGTATATGGTTTCATAACCCATCTCCACAAATGAAATCAGTAATAATACCAAATTAACACTACCCCCTCCATAAATGTGGGTCTCTTTCTTCTTCCCCTCTCCCACCTTTCCTCTCTCCTTCTGTAATTTCTTCCCCCTCTCCCTCCCTTTTCCTGTGCCCATCACTGGCCTCATCATTGTCCTTCAATTCATATCTTTTTGTATAAAAACATGTTTAGTTTTCTTTATAAGAACAGTATAGTTAAATATTTTTTCTTTACAAGATTGGCTAAATTTTTTAAGAATAATGCTCTCTAGTTTCATCCATCATATGGAGCTTGGGTTAAGCGTTAGGCTGTAATCCACATAGCTGGCAGTTCAAAACCACCAGCAGCAGTCTTTTGGGAGAAAGAATGGGCTTTCTCTTCCAATAATCAGTTACAGTCTGGGAAAGCCACAGGGGCTGGCTATGAGTCAGCATTGACTCAATGGCAGTGAGAGAGAGTTTTGTCCCTGCCTTGTGGCTGTTTAAGAGAGTTCTCATTGTTTTTATTGATGCAAAATATTTCATTCTGTGAATGTGTCAGAATTTGTTTCTTCATTCCAATAAATCTGTCTTGATAGTAGTGAGAATGCTCTTTACAGACAAGGGTGACGAGACTTCCTCTCATGTATTTTGGACACATTGTCAAGAGAAACCAGTCCCTGGAGAAGACTAGTCACCTTTGATAGAAGACTGGCAAAAAAGAAGAAGACCTGACACGAGAGGGATTGCTACAGTGGCTGCATCATGGGGCTCAAACATAAGAACATGTGTGAGGATGGCACCAGACCAGGCAGCGTTTCCTTCTGTTGTACATAAACTCACTAAACGTCTGCACCCCCTTGTCATCAGGGAATAACAACAATCTAGGCTTAAGACTGCAATCTTTGCCCTTCGCCGGTCTTCCCATTTCCTTTCCACAGGGAGTGCTCTGCCATCTCTACATCACAGGTGGTTATTGAGCCGTCCTCCAACTCCAATGCCACATTATTTTGCCTATAGTCTACATTTGAGGATTTTTTTTTTGCTCAGCAGTTGAATATGCGTGATGTTAGAGCCAATCATGATCTAGACTTTTCCTAATTTTAAACAATTCAATATCTCCTTTTTTGGTTCTAGCCACTGCTTTTTTTTTTTCTGACCAGACTCTGCGAGAGCACAAATAGGTGTTGCAGAATTCAATTCTTTCCCATGTCATCCATAATTTGTTATGATCTGCACACTCAAATGTCTTTGCATAGAAACATCTTTTGGGGATTCTCTGTGTCTTAGGCTGGATTTTCTAGAGAAGCAAAATCAGTGGCATATATATATACATGCAAATGCCTGTGAGTCAGCTCCAACAGATAGAGACCATATGCACAACAGAGGAAAACACTGCTGCCTGGTCCTGTCCAATCCTCACACTGGTTCTTATGCTTGAGCCTATTTTTGAAGACACTGGGTCAACCCATCACCTTGAGGATCTTCCTCTTTTCACTGCCCTTCTACTTTACCAAGAATGATATCTTTCTCCAGAGACTGGTCTTCCCAGACAGCATGTCTAAAACATGTAACATGAAGTCTCACCATCCTTGCCGCTAAAGATACTTCTAGTCATACTTCAGCTGGAGGAGCCATGTGGCGTCACGCACCAGTACTGAGATGCTTCCACTGCCAGTGGATCCACACTTTTCACACACTGGACTGTGATTTCCTCCATCAGCATAATTACATATCCAGCTTGAGTCTGAAGAGGAATTTATGGAGTAGTATCAGACATCCAAGGGGGCATCCAAAATAACTGGATTGCCCTCCCCCTCCCAGCCCCAAAGTTATATATTTAAATATTTTAACAAAACAACTTTATCATCTCTCAACTACACAATACATTTGTCGCATCTGTGATTTCATTCTTGGAAACATTTTTCAAACTCATCTGTTTGGATGGCTGACAGCACCTCCCCCCATTTTCCCTTCACCAATTCTAGGTAGTCAAATCATTGTCCTTTCATGTTCCTTTGCTTTCGTGGAAACAAAAAGAAGTTGCACAGAGTGAGGTCAGGAGAGTAAAGAATGTGGGGCAAGGGAGACATACTGTTTGAGGCCAAAAACTGGTGCACTGAGATGGCTGTATGAGAAAGTTCATTGTGGTGGTGGCAAAACCAGTCCCCGTCTGCCACAAATCTGGTCTTTTTGCAGCACACTGTTAAGCTACCATGTCAAAACCTCTAAATAGAAAGCTTGATTAACAGTCTGATCTGGTGGAATGAACTCCAAAGCACTACAAGTTGACATTTGTGTATGTTCAGGAAGGTAATGGATGTTTAGAACATGGTTTGTCATCAATGGACAGTTCACTTTTTTTGAAATAAAAAAAACACCAATACCCTCATACACTTGGGTTTTTTTCCATAGCACTGTCCTTGCAAGCTGTGTTCAACATCACAAAAGTTCTTTGGCATTTGTCCTGAGCAGGAAACAAAATTTCATAGTTGCATGGTCTTCTTTTAAATCAGCCATCACACACACACACACACACACACACACACACACACACACACACACACACAAACTTTGAGCAAAACTGCTTTCATGAAAAAAAATTCATTGTGACCAGAGAGAACCTTCCCAGGTGACACCACTGGGTGCACTAACTCAGAGTTGCTTGATGCTCACCTAGCAGGAAAAATGCTTACTACAAAGGTTCACCCAACAGAGTTCTTTTGCAGCTTTTTTGGGGTACCCCCTTCTAAGGGCTAATAATTGACTTATGGACTCGATGTGGACTGGACTGGGGTGTTTTCTCAATATGCAATTACTCTTTGAGGGACACACACTTTCCGTGCAAGACATTCCTTTGACAAGCCATATGGAGCCAGACCCCTACAACTGGAGAAGTCATGTAGAGACCCATGCCAGCGCTTCCACCGCCACTGGACCCACAAGACTTTCTACCCACTGACCTGTGGTCTTCCTGCAATCAGCATCATTGCATGTGTTGTGTGAGTGTGAAGAGTAATCTATAGACTGGTATCAGACATATGGGCTAATATTGGACTTATGAAATTGATCTAGACTGGCTGGTATGTTTTCTTAATATACAATTACTCTTTATATAAAACTCTTTCTTAAACACACGAGTGTCTATGAATTTGTTTCTCTTACCCACCCAGACTAACACAAGGAGCCTTGTGGAAACCTGCACAGTGCTGAGATCCTTCCACTGCCAATGAATCCACAAGGGTTTTCACCGACTTGTTTGTGATCTTACTGCATCAGCATCATTGCAAATTCTGTGTGAGTCTGAAGAGGAATTTATGGACTAGTTTTGGAAATATGGGCTAATATTGGACTTCTAGATTTGATCTGAACTGGACTGGGATGTTTTCTCAATATACAATTGCTCTTTGATATAAAACTCTCTCTTACACATATGAGTGTCCTTGGATTTTTTTCTCTAGTCAACTTGGAGTAACATATTAATCTATCGTGAACCCCTCTGACACTTCCCTGTCAATGAACTGCTGAAACCTTTTGTTGGATTATCTGAAGAAAAAATATATATAACAAAATTATGGCAAAAATTGCTCATATAATGATAGATATGGGAAAACTCATGTCCAGGAATGTTATAAGTCTTGGGATCAGGTATTAGTATGGCAGGTTTTCCTGACTTGGCTCAATTCGAGGGCTGATGAACTCAGACTGGCAGGAAGAACACAGGCTGGTGGCTACCAAGTGGATGGATCCAAGTTTGGCAGGTCAGATAGCAGGCCTCTTAGGACTCCCACATTCAGCAGACAATATGGCAGGCCAAAGGCTTAAATTTAAAATCCGGAGGTGCATGAAACTGAGACAAGATTCAGACATAGCATAAAGCAAGTATGCTTTTCCTCAGAGTCTACTTATATTGAAAGCAGTCCACATCCCTGAAGCAATGAATTGAATTAAGGATGTGACATGATCAAGAGTGTTGTATTCCATTCTAATCTTATTCATTATGGAGGATTCGAAGTGATTGGCTATGATTAATATATTAAGTCAGGTCATGGGAATGACTAGTTGTGGACCACTATGGATCCTGGACCAGTCAAGTGGACACAAACCTTAACTCTTGCCATGTTTTCAGTCAACCCTATCGAACAGCAGCAACGCTTTTCCTCTTCCCACACCCTTGTCTGAATACAGTTTGAATTTGCAACCGTCCCTGCCACTGCTTTGTTGCAATGATTTTTAAATTATTTTCAGGAAATTTTACTTGCTTATGATATTAATGACATTATTTTATTGGATCATTCTGTTGTTGGAGTGGACTCTTCCATAGAGTTGGCCATGTAGTTGTCTTCCATTCTTCTTGGAGTAAAAGACTGAGTGGTTCCAGTATTGCATCTTGTGATAGTTAAGGTTTATTGTGCCAGCCTGGCCAATGAACATGTGTGGGATTAATTGAAGGGCAGAGAGATAAAAGGTTCAGTGAGGTCCGCCTTTGTAGTTCTCTGGTTTCTTGCTCTCTGATGGTCAGACCAGGGTGCGGCTGCCTTCTCTAGTTTTTTTGCCTCCGTTGGCAAGACTTACTTCCTGGGAGACATCCCCAAGGAGAAGCCACATGGACATACCCTGATGCAGCCCTGGGTCCTGGAGAAGCTGCATAGAGACCCCTGCCAGTGCTGAGATGCCTACACGCTCACTGTTTCGGCTTTCCTCCTGAATTTGGTATTATTGGGTGTGTTTGGCAAGTTTGAGAAGGACTTTGTAGATCAGTGTCAGACATATGGGTTAATGTCGGATTTATGGACTTGGACTGGACAGGGTTGGGGTCCTTTATTAATGTACACTTACCTTTTATGTAAAACTCTCTCTTATATACCTATGAGTTTCTGTGGATTTATTTCTCTAGTCTACTCAGACTAACACACATCTGTTTGTTGAAACGTCTCAATTGATATTCTGTCAATTCTTGGAACCTTGGTTTTGACAAGTGTCTTCAATGCAGTTTGGACTTCTTGCTGCAAAACTGCTGGTTCTTGATCACGTGTTCTCTTCTGAAATGGTTGCGTGCCAACTGATTCTCTGAGGTTCAGTGAATTTGTGTAACGCTTCTTTCTTCTTTTGTCCCTTCCTATGTTTCTCGATTTCCCCCCGCCCCACATAGATTCCTTTATATGGTAACTTGAGGCCTAATTTTTTTCTTCTTTATTTCCTTTTGGTTTCTAACGTCACACCTTTTCACATTTATTATAATACTTTACTTTGTCAGCTCAAATCAGTTGTTGAAGCCTTTCACGTGGTTCTTTCCTTTGATCATTTCTTCTCTTGTCTTTGCTACACTGTTTATAGCAAAGTATCATTCAAAGTATTTTTTATTTTACCTTGCTTAAATTAAGTACCACCATCAAATTAAATATTTGCATGTTTAGGGAAAGCTCAGTGTATCTTTTTATTCTTTCTTTACCTCTAATATCTGATGTTTATTGTCTTTTAATGCTAGTGGTTGGGAACAGAAATGTAGGGTAGAGTTGCAGGCAGTGGGTTTCTCACTTAGAAGGAGATGGGGAAGGTCGTTGTCACTGTGTAACACTGGGACACCTGCAGTACTACCAGAACTCCATGTATCCTGGCATTCATCTTGACCCGTTCCTGCATATACCTGGGGCAAGGATCTTGGTTCACAAGACTGTAACTTGCTCCTGGCTGTTGTGTCGTGATGGTGGTCAGCGTGGCTGCTGCATTCTGGTTTATCTGCCTTTCCATCCCTTGTAGAAGATGAATGTGAAGCAATCAAGTGTTGCCTTCACTCTGGTTGCTCATATCAGATGCATCCTCTGACCAATACCTTCAGAGTCCTTCTGAAACACAGCACACATGACCTAATCCTTATGAATGTAAAGTCGAGATGGAGGACAGATGGCAAGGCAAAGCGTCATGACATTAGTTGTCCAGAGGGATGCAGATTGCTTCACAGACTTTGTGACAAGTTCCATAAAAAAGTGTACTCTTTGGGGACTGTTGGGCTGCAGGTTCAGCCTCAACTCCCCCATCACCTCTTCAAGGGTACCCTCATGCAGAGTTGAATGGGGCCCACATAGCAATGTAGAGGGACAGGAAGCTGTAGGTTGGTCAACTTGTATCGTGGGACACTGTGGACCAGCAGGTCCTATAGGACAGCCATGGACACTGGGTTTCCACAGAGCATTGAGCTTCTGAATTGAGAGCAGGTGCACAGAGCAGACAACAAGTCACTGAGGTCAGAGTCCTGGATACCACAGTCAGCCAGGTCCAGGTACTCCAGGTACAACAGGGTGGCTGAGACTGTTCCTCAGAGCAGTGAGGAATTCCTAATTGAATCCTGGCAGAGTGCAGGATTAGGTGTTGGAGCTCATTCAGTCTGATAAGCTGAAGGCTGAAGGGTAGAAGGAGCTTCTCCACCTTGAGTACATCTCCGCCCATGGGGACTACACAATACAGGGAGAAATCAGAGTAGAAAACCATATCAATTACTTCTTTGTAAAAATGATTTTTCTATGACTATAATGTCAAATTGATAAAAATATGAATAGCAAAATCCATGAGAGATGAGTTGGATTCCCCTTGTTTTCATTGAAGTTCACTATCCCCACTTGATTCAATATTTATGATACCAGAATATCATTGGTCAGTGCATACAAGCTACCATTTCATTTCAATGAAAACATCATATAGATTATTATATGCTTACCAGAAGAAAAGTCACATAAAATCCACACACATGCATTGTTTCGTATTTTGAAATTAGGACAGGGGTCAGTGTACACAACCACTGTCTTACATAGTTGCCTTTTGTTTATAACACTTGAATGGCAATGCAAATGCTACTCAAAAAAAAAATCATGCCTTATGACCCAGGTTTGAGTTTCAATCCCCAAAGTCTCCATTTCACAATAGCATTTCAATTGGGCACTCCATCTGTGCATGCTGAAGGAAAATGTTCTACCAGAGGGCTTATAAAAGGTTGGTGAAAGAAATGTAATAGAATATTTCCATAAAGTTTTTGAAGTCCCCTTATATATTTAACTAAAAGAAGGCAGCTTGGTGGAACTGTGAATTGCATGTTGGGCCATTAACCTTAAGGTTAGTGGTTCAAACCTATCAGAAAAGTAATAAGACTGCCTGATTCCAACTGTAAATAAAGGAAACCCTTAAGGAACTATCCTGCCCTGTCCTAGAGGATTGCGATGCGTTGGCATTGATTCAACAGCAGTGAGTTCGGGCTTTTAAAGAAAAAGAGTACGTGGTCCTTGATGTTCCAATGACCCTTCCATGTGCTGTCCTTTGGTTGCTCCAAATGTTAGCACGATTCTATTTTCTTGGAAATGAATATTTTATTTGGCGTCAACATCATCTGAGGATGTGTAGAAGAGTGAAAGGCACGCAGCAGGCACTGCCTCAGGATTATTAGCATAGTGTGTTTGCAGGCCAGCCATGGATGGGAGCACTCTTTTTCTTTGCCTGTTGTCCCGAAGAAGAATCCGTAGTCCCTACTAGCACAGCCCTGCCAGCTTCTCCGATTCACGCCCAGGAGTCGTCTGTTCCAGGAATACACATGTCCAAAGGCCAGATGAGTCTAGTACCAGTCCTATGCACAGGAACATGATTATTTGAGAGGAATGAATTTCACCCCAGATTTAAAAAACCACTGTGTTCATTCATAATCTCCTTCTCCCTCTTTACTTCATGAGAGAAATCCAGGCACATTTAACTACCTCTCTTAATACATTTTCCAAAACCATTGCTTCTGTACAGCAAGAGAATCTCTGTGGCATATTGAGGTCAAACTCTCCATTTCCTTGAACAAGTGTGTGCACCTGCAGTCTGGGGAAGTGGTCCCAGATCTCCAAAGCTGTATTTCTTTTGCTGTAGCTGGAGCAACCCCTCCTGTGCTTTCCCCACCTGCAGCCTGGGGTCCTTTCAGGCTGTACGGCAGGTGCCATCCTGTCTGGCTCCAGGTCCTGCAGCATGCTGATGCCAAGCTCAACTCCCTGATTCCCTTCATTTGGGACTCAGTGCAGCACAGAAATAAACATTTTCCACTGGAGAAAGGTTTTCTGCTTTCCTTGCTTAAGTAATTTAGGAATTGAACACAACCATCCCCTCCCCCCCCTTTTTTTTGGTCTTAAGATGTAGTTTTCAGATGACTCGCAGTGAATTCAATAATAATAAAACTAAGAAGTCTATAATAACTTAAGCTGCATGTCTCATTTTGTCCAAATATTATAAAAAATGAGCACACACGTATCCTAAAGAGGTAGATTCCAGGTCCCTGTGTGGATGGAGTTGCTCTGATGGCAGGAGTGAGGAGATTGGATGTGAGAGCAGACAGCATGGAGTTCAAGTCTCAGAAAAGTCACTTCAATACATTGGGCAGAGGAAAGCGCTAAGGTCGAATTTATCACACAGTACTCAGTAAGTAGAATGTGTCCCCAATGAGCTTTCTGTACTTAACATGATGCTTACCATGTTTCATGCTAAATCGTGGTGAATTTATCACTAGTCTAATATTTGTGCTGTTGTTAGGTGCCAAAAAATCTGTTCTGACCCACAGCAATGCTGCATGCAACAGAACAAAACCCCAATACTTAGTAATCACTGAACTTTCAGGTGCTAAATAAAATCACAAGATCAACATTGTGATTTATGTTAGCAATTTGTCAAGAAGTGAAATTTCTATCACTTCAGGACACCATCGGGGACTGATGGGCACATTTTTGTTTCTTGATGTGTTCAAATTATTTGTAAATAAATACACACATATACATACACATGCACATACATTTCCATATGTAGCTCTCAGCTCTTTCTCACTGCCATCTGCTTGATGCTAACTCATAATGACTCCATAAACCCTATGAATCTCCACAGTTTTAGATCTTGATGGAAGCAGAAAGCCTCATCTTTGCCCTGGAAAGCAGCTCATGGTTTTGAACTGCTGACCTTGTAGGTAGCAGCCCACTTCATCGCCAACTATACCACCCAGGCTCAAAAAGAGTATTATCATTTGATTGTAAATTGTGTGATGGTTCAGAGCCAATCAGTTTCCCATTTAACAATTCACATCCAAGGAATTGGAATTTCATGATGCTTATAACTTGTGAGAAATTTTTCCATAAAGCAAAATGCAAATCCATTTTAACATAGGATTTATTATCAGAAATCATTTAAAATGTTTATTAGATTATACTATAATTCATCAGTAGCATTAATTTTTTAAGTAACAACAATAACATGGCAACAATGCAATAGCATTCTATTGCTAATGTAACAACTTTAATATGGTATGATTTTTTTAAGAATAAAATTGTTATTCCTAATTTGAAATTACTACCTCAATCCACTTGTTCCCTTTTATGGAATCTAAGATACATTATGTGAGCTCAGTGATCCTTTTGTCCTATATCTTGAAATGCTGTGCTATTTCAGCTGTATATCAACAATTTCACTTTACTCGTTAATTATTCCAAACTACACTGAAAAGTACTGGTATGACAGCAAAACAGAAAGATGCTGGACTGCCCTGTGAGAACACAAAGTAAGGAAATGCACCATTCATCACTGGTCAGCATTGGAGTGTGTTTTATTCCCAGGATGACATCTGTTCTCAGAAGGACACAAAACAACTTGGAGCACCTTTTTTCTGTTGATTTTCAACTTTGGTTAAAGCTTGGAAGTTCAGAATTTTACAATTATTTCTGCATAATGACAAAGAAAAATGGCAGGAGAGATTCTTCACAATCTTTAAACAAATTGGGAGATTATGGGAAAACACAAATGTTAACTCTCTGGATGCTAATAGCGAGGATGAAATTAGTGTTCCAAGTGAAATCTCAGCATGTGTGTCTTTGGAAGCCCCACACCCTGATGAATAGTCTCCGTCTCAGGGCACCCAGGCAGCAGACTCCGATTTTAGAGTGGAGTGTCACCACGAAGCGCAGCATTGACAAAGAAGGATCGTTTCACGTGGCAGAAGTGAAGATAATCCTGAAGTGGAGGGAGGGGCGGGCAGAGGCAAGAAAAGAGCCAATGGCTGTGGACCTTTCCAAAAACTCACTGCCATCGAGTCGATGCTGACTCAGAAGCTCTTCGTTGTGGAACTAGGGGTGGGGAATCTTAAACAAACGGATCCTTCTATATGGGTCTCTGTGAAGCTCTATGTATGAGAAGGAAGGTCAAGGAACGATGAATTCATTTGAAGGACATGCTAGTGAAGAATATCGAGAGTAACATATTCTGTCAAAAGAACAAGCAGCTGTGTCTTGAGAAAAGTACCCTCAGAATGCCTCTTAGAGGGAAAGAGGCTAAACTTCATCTCACGTCCTTTGGACAAGTTATCAGGAGAGACCAGTCTCTGGAGAAGGACATCATGCTTAGTAAACAAAGCATAGAGGCCGTGAAAAGGCTCAACAAGCTGGATGGACACAGTGGCTGCAACAGTGGGCTCAAGCATAAGAACCATTGTGAGGAGGGCGCAGGACACGGCACTGCTTT
This sequence comes from Tenrec ecaudatus, assembly GCF_050624435.1. Taxonomy (NCBI): domain Eukaryota; kingdom Metazoa; phylum Chordata; class Mammalia; order Afrosoricida; family Tenrecidae; genus Tenrec; species Tenrec ecaudatus. Next base: position 6,701,881 of record NC_134531.1, read on the forward strand.
GTTCTGCTGTCCACAGGGTCGCTATGTGTCAGAACTGACTCGGCAGCACTGCCAACAGCAGCCTCTAGGAGCTGGTATCAACCCAATAGCACGTGATGAGAGCAACACGCTCCAACTCTGGTTAGAAGAGAAAGTAAAGCCAGAAGCCAATGGGGAAGCTCTGGCTAGAATTAGAAGGGGCTTTTCGTCAGCTGCAGGAGAAGCAGAGCAGGCTCTCCAGGGAGCTGAGAGGACACCTGTACCCTTCCAATGCATTCCTAGTTGGGGACAGGTAAGAGCATGCTCAGGTGATGGTTGGGCCATTGGCTTCAAACCATAGTCTTGTGGGGGCCAATGTGAATGCGTTTTGCGGGCCATCCCACTCATAGAATGAGGACAGTCGCCGTGACCCCTCTATCCATTCAAAAGATTGCTATGAAGATTCACGGAACTGTCACTCTGATTGAGCTTATTCCAATTCACAATTCCTCCATCTAATACATGACTACTTGTGTGGGGAAAATTATGAGATAGAAAATATTTATATTTCTAAGCATATTAGCTAGATTAAATAGCATTTTTCTATTAGAAATGTAAAGTACTGGTCATCTTTATAAAAGTACTAAGATTGCTTACTTAGATAAGCAAATTTGATGCCTGGAAAATAGCGAGTATTTCAAGATACAGGAGCCCTGATGTCACAGGGGTTGCACATTGGGTTGCTAAACTGCAAGGTCCCCAGTTCAAAGGCATCAGCCCCTCTGCGGGAGGAAGACAGGGCTTCCTACTCCCATGAAGAGCTACAGTCTGTAAAACTCACAGGGGCAGGTCGACCCTGTCCTATAGGGTCACTATGAATCAGAACCGACTCAACAGCAGTGTGGATAGAGATAGGTACACATGGGTGTTTTCAATGGTGTCTCATAGTGGCCAAAACGGCCTTTGATTTGATGCCTGCAATGGGCAAAAGGTGACTTGCAAACTTTTCACTATAAAATAATTTTAAATGTGTTTCCCCAGTTTCCATAGAAAGTCTCCCTGCCATCAATTCATTTATGGCTCAAATGGACCCTATAGGACCAAGTCAAACTGCATCCATGGGTGTCTAAGCCTATACATCTGTGCAGGACTAGAAAGCCTCATCTCTCTCCTATAGAGTTACTGGTCGTTTTGAATCAGTAACCTTGCAGTTAGCAGCCCAACACATAACCACTACGCCACCACTGGCAGTGTCAACAGATTGCTGTAGTTAAACGGGTTTCCTGTTTGCAGGCCACCCATGCCTGAAGAAACACAGTACTGCCCAGTCCTGTGCTATTCCTGATGGATTGCAGGGAAGCCCACAGTGATCCACAGAATTGCTATTGGTTGATTTTCAAAAGTAGTTAGTTCTCCAGGACTTTCTTCCAAATCCACATTAGTCTGAAAGCCCTGCAGAAACCTGCTCAGCATCACAGTAGCGTGCAAGTCTCTCACTGAGAGATGCGGGGCAGGGGGGTGGGGGGAGGCTGAGAATCAAGCCCTGGGCCTTCTGCATCAAAGGCCAGGATTCTTACCACTGAAACACCAATGCACGATGCATGCACATTATAGGCTGGGCAGGGAATTACCTGCACAGATGATAGAGTATAACACTGACAGCTATGAGAGCCATGTCCTGTTGGGCAGGCAGGTCTCCACAGCTTTATGCTTAGCAATGCATTCATTTGCAAGTTCAATCCCTAGGCCTGGGGAAATTAAAAAGATTTCTGTAGACATGGCTGATTGGACCAAGTGTATCTTTTCCCTTTATTTCTCCCCTCTCTCTCTTTTTTCTGTGCAAGAGCTAAGTCACAGGAAAGGATTGATGTTGCATCTTTCTCTTTCCAGCTTCCTCTAGGGTTGTAATTTGCTTAATACTCTTAGTGCTGACCTGAAATAGCTGCAGGGAAAGACTTATAGGACTAAGCCCTCAACTTTGTACATCCACAGCAAGGCTCCCCGGAGCCTAGGGCACAAAGCCTGGTGGGCTCATTGCGGTTTACCAAACCAGGGAAACCAGGCTCAGACTACTCAGGAGGGGGCACTCGTGGGGAGACACCTACAGATACCAGCCCTGTGCAAATGGAGGACACAGCCGCGAGGCCCCTGGGCTAGCTGGGGTTGTGCCGAAGCCCACTACATTCTGGGATGTAGCCAGCTCTTGGGGATGAAGCCTCCCAAGGCCCAGAGGCTCTGTGTACAGAGTCTGAAAATACACTCAACAAACACATGAACTTAAGAGGGCTTTGGTTTGTCTCAAGATTCTTTGGGGAGTCCACATAATTTGCTCTTGATGACTAATTGGAATGAAGCCGCTGGGTGGCACCGATGATTAAGTTCTTCACTCCTAGATCAAAGGTTTGAACTCATGCAGAACTGACTCTGCTGAAAGGCCTTGCTGGCTGCTGACAACCCCAGCTGAACGGCCTGACGAGCTGCTGATAACCACAAGTGTTCATTAAGCACTGGAAGTAATTCTTAAGGCATACTCAATTATTGCTTCAGTTGGATTTCATTGAGTTGGTTCCAACCCATTGCAACCTATGCACAATAGAATAAAACACTGTATAGTCCTGTGTTATCCTCACAATTGTTCCAATGCCTGGGTCCATTGCAGTAACTCTTTTAAATTATGTTTGGATAAGAATTTTGGGTTTTTCAATGTGTGTTTTACATGTAACTAATGTCCTTGAACTAGTAAGCTTCACAAAACCTCTTTAAAAGGGTCGGAAAGTAAGGCTGTTACTTTTAGGACTAAGGTGTGCCTGACTCCAGCCATAGTATTTTCAAGGACCTAAGCTGTGCAGGAAAGTTGGGCTTTCAATAAGGAAGACCAAAGAGGAATCGATGCTGGTGAAGTATACTGAAAGTAGCTTGAACTGTCAAAAGAACAAACAAATCTCTCTTGGAAGAGTATACCTAGCATGCTCCTTAGAAGCAAAGATGGTAAGAGACTTCATCACAAGTATGTTGGGCGTATCAGGAGAGGCCCTGGACCAGCCCCTGGAGAAGAACATCTTGCTGGGTAACGTGGAGGTTTAGTGAAAAGAAGGGAGCTCTGCGACCAGATGTTTTCACGGCAGCTACAACACTGGCACCTAATAACGACAGTGTCCTTGAAAATATGGAAGTCCAGAACAGACAGATCTGTCTTGGAAGAAGAAAGACTGTTCCTTAGACGTGAGTGGCGAGCCTTTATTTCATGTAGGTTGGACATGCTGCCAGGAGTGATTCATCCCTGGCGAAGGACATCATGCCTGCTAAAGTCTAGGGACAGCAAGAAAGAGGAAGATCCTGAATGGATGCACTGACACAGTGCACACGATGTTCTTCTTTGAATTTCAGAGGATTAGAAAGGAAAAATATCTAAGTGGACTCTGCACTTATTTCCAGAATGCTAGAAAGAGTGAAAAGTTTGGAATAATGAGACCCAGGAAGATGAAAACGTTGCTGCTCCGACATACTTGAAAATCACTCAAATTGAGGAAAACCAGCATCTAAACTAGATCATCCCTCTCCCACCTAACAGGTGACTTCAATCATGGGAAAACTTATTACACTATGAAAACGATTACAAGTCTAGACTTGTCAATAGGTGAATTAACATTTCTTTATTAGAAATACAAAGCACTGGACATCTGGGCATTGTTTAAGGAGATGTAAGAACACCCGATGCCTAGGATCTGACCTGCCTTCTTGTCACGGTTTGCTGCTCTTCAGTAGCTTCTGACGCATGGAGACCCTATGTGTAACAGAACAAAGCACGACTCTGTCCTGTCCCATCCTCACAAGAGTTCCTATGCTTTGTCCCATGGTGGCAGCCATTGTGTCTATCTGTCTATGATTGCCAAGCATGATGTCCTTCTCCAGAGACCGATCTCTCCTGACAACATGTCCAAAATATGTATGATGAAGTTTTTTCATCTTTGCCTCCAAAGAGCACTCTGGCCTTGCTTCTTACAAAAGACAGATGTGTGTGTATGTTTGGCAGTCCATGTACTGTCAATATTTTTCTCCAGCACCAGAGTTCAAGGGCACCGTTTCTTCAGTCTTCATTATTCAACTTTCACATGTAGAGAAGGTGACTGAACATACCATGGCTTGGGCCGGACACACCTTAGTCTTCAAAGAAACCTTGGTTTTCCATGCTTTAAAGAGTTCCCGTGCAGATTTACCCAATGCAGTGTGCTGTTGGATCTCTTGACTGCTGCTTCTATGAACGTTAATTGTGCATCCCAGCAAGACGAAATCCTGGAGAACTTCACTTGTTTCTCCACTTAGAGTGATGTTATCTACTGGTCCAGTGTGAGAATCTTGGTCTTCTTCTTCTTCTTTTTTAAATCATTCTATTGGGGGTTCATACAAGTCTTTACACGATCCATACATACATCCATTGTGTCAAGAACATTTGTATATTTGTGGCCTTCATTATTCTCAAAACATTTGCTTTCAACTTGAGCCCTTGGTATCAGCTCCTCACTTTTCCACTCCTTCCTCCCCCCCCCCAACTCAAAAACTCTTGATAATTTATAAATTATTATTTTTCATGCCTTACACTGTCTGCATCTCCCTTCACCCACTTTTCTGTTGTCCATCCCCCAGGGAGGGAGTTATATGTAGATCCTTGTGATCAGTTCCCCCTTTCTACCTCACCTTCTATCTACCCTCCTGGCATTGCCACTCTCACCACTGGTCCAGAGGGCTTTATTTGTCCTGGATTCCCTGTGTTTCCAGTTGCTATCTGTACCAGTGTACATCCTCTTGTCTAGCTAGATTTGTAAGATAGAATTAGGATCATTATAGTCGGAGGGGAGGAAGCATTTAAGAGCTAGAGGAAAATTGTATGTTTTATTGTTGCTACACTGCATCCTGACTGGCTCATCTCCTCCCTGAAACCATGCTGTAAGGGGATGTCCAGTTTCCTACAGATGGGCTTTGGGTTCCCACTATGCACTGCCCCTCCTTCACAATGATATGAATTTTTTTGTTCTTTGATGCCTGATATCTGATCCCTTCGACACCTTGTGATCACACAGAATGGTGTGCTTCTTCTATGTGGACTTTGTTGCTTCTGAGCTAGATGGCCACTTGTTTACTTTCAAGTCTTTAAGACCCCAGATGCTATATATTTTGATAGCTGGGCACCATCAGCTTTCTTCACCACATTTGCTTATGCACCCATTTGTCTTCAGCGATCATATTGGGGAGGTGAACACACAGTTATATGATTTTTTGTTCTTTGATCCCTTCAACACCTTGTGATCACACAGGCTTGTGTGCTTCTTCCATGTGGGCTTTGTTGCTTCTCAGCTAAATGGCCGCTTGTTTATCTTCAAACTTTTAAGATCAAAGACACTGTATATATTTTTATATCTGGACACCATCAGCTTTCTTCACCTCATTTGCTTACGCACCCACTTTTTCTTCAGTGATTATGTCAGGAAGGTGAGCATCATGGAATGCCAGTTTAACAGAACAAAGTGTTCTTGTATTGAGGGAGGACTTGAGTGGAGGCCCAATGTCCATCTGCTACCTTAATATTAAACTTTTAAATATATGCACACAGATCTATTTCCCCATCATTGTATACAAATATATTTACATATGTACTTGCCTGTATCAAGACCTCTATAAATATCCTTTGCCTTCTAGTACTTTCCTCTATTTCCTTTTACATTCCTCTTGTTCTACTATCATGCTCAACATTTATTTGGGTTTCAGCAATTCCTCTCAGTTACATTGCCCTTGATAAAGCCCTGCCAGATCTTCTACACCCTCCTCACCACTGACTTTGGATCACTTGTTGTTCCCTTGTCCTGGGTTTGTTAACACCCACTTCCTTTTCCCCCAATTCCACCTCTCCCATGTCCCCTTGGAATCATCAGTCCCATTCTTTTCTCTTCCAGAGTGTTTATTCCCCCTACCTTATCTAGATAGACCTGCAGAGATAATAATATGTTTGCAGAGCAAAACAAAGCAACCAAAGAAAACAAAACAACAACAAAATGACAAAAAAGAAAAGCCTGTAAATAGTTCAAGTTCCTTTTGTTGACATATAGGACCAGACTTCAACCCAGTGCTCCAAGATGTGCATGCAACATACTGGCATGAAGCAGGAACCAGTAGTGAGGTCTGAGGGGCCGGTCTCAATCCCAACTACGTGGACAGCTTCCCCTCAGAAGAATTTACTTCAGAGGACAGTACTGAAGCTACAGCTCAGGGAAAGGGGCATGTCTGATCAGAGCAAGCAGGAGCAAATGAAGGGGGAGGAAGAGAAAGTGGAGCACAGCCTGGCCTATCAAGCCTTGAGGATGATATCCCTGCTCAGAGCAGCTAATGCAAGGAGAGGACCATATGGCCGACCCCACTAGGAGACATGGCATCCCTCACTGATACATAACCCTACAGGGGACAACCTGGAGACCCAGTGTGGGAATTGCACCCAATTTGACCCCACCACACCGAGGCAAATCGCTTAGGGCGTGCAACAAAACAGCAAGGGGAACAGAGCAAAGAAGTCCCAAGGGAAGTCCCCCAAAATAGACTTAGGGGACAGGGTGTGGCACCCCATCAGACTCAACCAGAAAACACACCTAAAGGTCAACAGACAGACGTTGGTCTTCTTTACATTGAATTTTAACCCATAGTGAAGGGTACAATCCTTCATGTTCATCAGCAAAGACTTCAACTCCTCACTCTCACCAAGCAAAGTTATGTCATCTGCATCATCTCAAGTTATTAATTAGATTTCCTCCAATCCTGATGCCACTTACTTCACATAATTCCGCTTCTTTGATGATTTGCACCCCGGCGCACACCATTCCTGATTTCAAAACAGGCAGCATTCCCTTGCATTGTTGACAGAACTGCCTTGGATCTCTGTGTACGTTCCACATAAGCACAATGAAGAGTTCTGGAATTCCATTTGCCACAAAGCTCTCCATAGTTTTATATGGTCCACATATATTATTAAGGTTGTAAGAGTGTAGCACGTTTTTAGAGCCAATCTCTTTTGAGATATAAAAAAGGAAACAATCTCAGAGGAAGAAAGCAGAGATGCTTCACCATATGAAGATCATCCAATAAATAGGAAACAGAAGCTGAAAGGAGACAAGGACTTACCCTCAGAGCTGTGACAGTCAGTGCCCTGAATGCAGAAGTCTGGTCTGCCAAGTGTGTGAAAAATCAATGTCTGTTGTAGCAGTAATTAAAAAATAAGACATGAAGTCACTGGGCCTAGGCTGTGCATTATGGGTAATTTTGTTTTATTTTTTATTAAATCATTATCTGTACTTTTTATGTGTCCTATCTATTCACGTTGACTATATTCTCACGTTGGTGTCCTTAGTTTGTGTGCTCCTAGGAACTTTTCCATTCATATAATTTTTTTAATTGATTGAAACTCATTCATTCAAAATATTCCTTTTATTGTCCCTTTTGCATTTGAGTAATGTTGGTTTTCATGTCCCCCATTTTCCCTTGAGTTTCTGGTACATTAAACTCTATGTTGCCTGGGAAGTATATTACTGAAACACATTCCTGAAATTGAATAATCATGAACATAAAAAATTGGTCATATAAACTTGGAGTCAAGATTTATTAAAAACAAATTTATTAAAAATAATCAGAGCCAAATTAAAATATTTACCTAAAAATTACAGACATAGCAGAGAAAACAGCGAAGAAGTGTAGGGAGAAGGGTTAGGAGATACTAGGAGAGTTACAAGATGTGAAATGCCCAGTGTCCGCTCTATAAGCTTGGCTTCCCCCCTCTCCTCACAGAGCAAGCTCTAAAGAAGACAGATATCGCTGCCTCAATATTCTCGAACTGGGAGATAGCCCTCAGCAGTTTATTGTGACAAATGAGGCTGAAGATTAAGCTCATGCCACTTGCTCCTGGCAATCTTTTCCACTGTTTGTGAGTAAATACTTTAAATTGATGAAAGTAAAACCTATCATGTGTGATGTGTGTGGTCTTAGCAATTGTAAGCTCATAAATGAATACCAGTTTTTATTCCTTTGGCAGTTATAAAATTAGTTTACAAATCAACTTAATATGATATTCTTTCCTAAAGTTCACATCTTATGCTGAGATTATATGATTTTCTTGATTGCATTTAACTCAGCAACTACTTCAATCTCTTCATTCTAAGAGGAAACATTCGGCACTTCAACTAAATCACCATATCATAAAACACCATTCATTAGATTGAACACATTCATACCTTAACAATCTTGGTTGCACCCTTGATCAGAGGGAAGATTAACAACATTGAAGACATGGCTTTAAGTATATTTCTGAAAAGTCTACACTCAGCAATAAAGACATTCTCCCTGTAAGAAAGAAATCATTTTCTTTTCATGTTTCACTGCTTTATTAAGGTTTCTACTCATGCAGCCTAAAATAAAGCATGTTTATAGGAAAACTTAGTAAACTACAAAAACTGCAAGTACGGTCCTTCTATGCAGAAGGAAGAGTGTCCCCACAGTGGCACATGGAGTAAAGCATATTTTGTTGTTGTTGTTTGTTGTTGTTGCTAGATGCTCCCAACTCGCTTCTGGCTCACAGCAACCATATGTACAATAAAACAAAATGAAATTAATATGGCATGGAAAAAGCTCAGGGGTAGGAAGGCCAGAGAAGGTACAGAAATGTGAAGGGCAATGAATGATGAAAGAATTAAAAGAAAACTAGTATTTACCCTTTAGAGAATGAGGGGCCATCAATTATTTCAAAAAAAAAGATGGCCATAACAGGAAAGTGGGTGAAGGGAGACGCCAGGCAGTGTAAGATAAGATAAAATAATAATTTATAAATTATTAAGGGTTCATGAGGGAAGGGGAGCGGGGAGGGAAGGGGAGGGGAAAAAGGAAAATGAACTGATTCCAGGAACCCAAGTGGAAGGCAAATTTTGAGAATGATTAAGACAACGAATGTATAAGGGTGCTTTATTCAATTGATGTATATGTGGATTGTGATAAGAGCTGCATGAGTCCCAAGAATATGATGAACAAAAACAAACAAAAAAACCCAAAAAAGATGGCCATTATGACATTTGGGTATGACCCAAAGATTCTCTAGACAGACTAGATTATAGAACCAGAGACGCTAGCAAGAAAGATAATGGAGAAATATGGCTAAATCTATGATGAAGTTAGTGGAGATTATGGCATTTTAATGCAAAAGAGAGGGGAACTTAGAGCAATATCTCAGATGGATTATTAAGGCTTCACGGTAGATGGACGACATGGAGCATTTGAATGAGATGTCAAGGAAAATCAAGGCTATGGCTTTCCACTGTGTTTGAGAGATGTCTTTAAAAATATAAGAAACACAACTATGGTTAAACATTTTGGGGCGCAATCTAGACAATAAAATGAAAACTGTAAAATAATTTGTTGAATATTAGATCATAAAAGCGATATTAAGTAAACCTTTATAATATTTTGTGCACCAAGAACAAAAGAAACACGAATAAAAGGTAATGGACTTAATAACAGACATTTGGTAAAGTAGCTAGATGTAAGCTAAGCAAACAAATAAAGTTTTCGACTTCCGGGAAGATGGCGACGGAGTGACACACACCAGAGGGACTCCGCAGAATCCAGCCCAGGAGAGGTGCTCAGAGTGAAATTCAACGCCACTGGATCGCAGGAGGTGCATCATAAAGAGGGAAAGTGGGACCAGACTTCAACCCAGTGTCGCAAGGTGTGAATGCAATATCCTGGCGTGGAGGAGGGAACCAGTGGAGAGGTCTGGGAGGCTGGCCCCAGCACCATAAATTAAGTGGATTCCTGCCCCTCCCCCGAAAAGAATTTGTTCCAAAGGACAACATTGACTCTGCAGCTATGGGAGATGGACATATTTGATCAGAGCACACGGGAGCAGATGAAGGGGCAGGAGGAGAGAGTGGAGCACAGCCTGGCCCACCAGGCCGTGATGATGATGTTCCTGAGTAGAGCAGCCAGTCCACAGAGAGAACAACATGGCTGGCCCTACTATGAGACATGATGCCCCTCAGTGACTAAGGGCGATACAGGGGACAACACCGGAGACACAGTGTGGGAATTGCACCTGACCTGATCCCACCACACCGAGGCAAATCACTGGGGGAGTGCAGTGGAACAGCAAGGGAATGGAGTGGCAAGGTCCCCAGGGAATGCTGAAAGTGGACTTTGGGGCCAGGGCGTGGTGCCCCAACAGACTGGACTGGAAAACGCTCCTAAGGGCCAGCAAACGATCCCTGAACTAACTACAAGCTTTTCTCTTGTGAACTGTTTTGTTCTGTTCTTTTTCAGTGGTTTGTTTTGGTTGTTTTGTTGTCTGGTTGTATACTGTTGCTTTGTTTTCCTCTGTCTAGTTTTCGTGCATGTTAGTGACTCCACAGGTCTGTCTGAATAGGACAGGCTGGATGAACTATCTGGAGGAAAAACAACGGGACCGACAGTTCCGGGGGGACTGGGGGTGGGGGGGTGGGGGGTAAGAAAGTGGTGTTAACAAACCCAGGGACAAGGGAAAAACATGGGACCCCAAATGGTAGAGAAGGGGGAGTGGCAGGCCTGGTGGGAAATGATCAAGGGTAAGGTTGCTTAGAGAAGAGGTATACTCTAGCCCAGGTGGCGATGAAGCATGGTAGTGGGGCAGGAGGAAAGTCAAGGGAGATGGAGGAAAGAGCTAGGAGTCAAAGGGCATTCATGGAGGTCTAGACAAAGACATGTACATGTAAATATATATAGGAGGATGGGGAAATAGATCTATGTGTCTATATTTATAGGTCAAGTATTAAGGTGGCGGAAGGACCTTGGGCCTCTACTCAAACACTCCCTCAATGCATGAATACCTTCTTTTATTAAATTGGAACTCTATGATGCTCACTCTCCCGACACAACGGCTGGAGTCAAAGTGGGTGAACAAGTAAATGTGGTGAAGAAAGCTGATGGTGCCCGGCTATCAAAAGAGATAGTGACTGGGGTCTTAAAGGCTTGAAGATAAACAAGCGGCCATCTAGCTCAGAAGCAACAAAGTCCACATGGAAGAACACACCAGCCTGTGTGATCGAGTGGTCCCAAAGGGATCAGTTACCAGGCATCAAAGAACAAAAAAATCATATCATTGACTGCACACCTCCATGATAGGATCGCTGAAGACAAATGGGTGCATAAGCAAAAGTGGTGAAGAAAGCTGATGGTGCCCGGCTATCAAAAGAGATAGTGTCTGGGGTCTTAAAGGCTTGAAGGTGAACAAGCGGCCATCTAGCTCAGAAGCAAATAAGCCCACATGGAAGAAGCACACCGGCCAGTGCGATCACGAGGTGCCCAAGGGACCAGGTATAAGGCATCATGCAAAAAAAAAAAGATATAAGTGTGTGTATGTATGTGTATATATGTGTATATGTATATATGTATGTGTATATATGTATATATATATCATATTAAATGAAGGGGGAAGTGCAGAGTGGAGACCCAAGGCCCAAGTGTCGGCCAATGGAGATCCCCTCAGAGAGGGGTTTAGGAGAGGAGATGGGTTAATTAGGGTGTGAGGTAGTATCGATGAAGAACACAGCTTTCCCCCAGATCCTGGATGCTTCCTCCCCCCAACTACCATGATCCGAATTCTACCTTGCAGGGCTGGATAGGACAGAGGCTGTACACTGTTACATATGAGGGTTGGAGGTACAGGGAATCCAGGGTGGATGATACCTTCAGGACCAAGGGTGTGAGGGACGATGCTGGGAGAGTGGAGGGTGAGTGGGTTGGAAAGGGGGAACTGATTACAAGGATCCACATGTGACCTCTTCCCTGGGAGAGGGACTGCAGAGAAGGGGGGAAGGGAGACTCCGGATAGGGCAAGATATGACAAAATAACGAGGTATAAATTACCAAGGGCATATGAGGGAGGGGGGAATGGGGAGGGAGGGGGTGGGGGAAAGAGGACCTGATGCAAGGGGCTTAAGTGGAGAGCAAATGCCTTGAGAATGATTGGGGCAGGGAATGTATGGATGTGCTTTATACAATTGATGTATGTATATGTATGGATTGTGGTAAGAGTTGTTTGAGTCCCTAATAAAATGTAAAAGAAGAAAAGAGAAAAAAATGATTAGGGCAAAGACTGTACAGATGTGCTTTATACAATTGATGTATGTATATGTATGAACTGTGAAAAGAATTGTATCAGCCCCAATAAATTGTTAAAAAAAATTAAAAAAATGAAAAAAAACAAATAAAGTTTTCCTCTATTTTCCCATTAATGAGCCAGAAATGGAAAAAAGGGAAGCAATGCATTCCATTTTTTGCCCAAAATTACAGAAACTACAAAACACTAAAGATAAGATGAATAGGAACTATAAAACACTAAAGATTAATAGGAAGAATAAATTATCTATACTATAAATTCCCATTAAATGACATAAAATAATTCAGGCACAGATATTATCCCTGGGAGTTGTTGTTGCTAGGTGTCACTGAGTTGGCCCAGGTTCTTAACCACCCTAATACATGGAGCAATAATAATAAGCCTTGTGATAAACTGAGAAAATACTGATAATGACAAAGATGTAGTTTCTCTTCATCCACCATCAGAGCGTATGGAACAGGAGTAAACCATTCAGATAATATCTTGCTCTGGGAAAATCTTTCAAGTATTGAAAAGCAAAATAACACTTTAAAGTGTCCCTGACCCAAATAATGGTATTTTTTCAATCGCCTCATATGCGTGCAAATAAATTCCACTCCCCATATACAGAAATAATAGGAACTCCCATCAAAAAGAATGAATAAGCAATCATATACATTCATAGTTTGGAATATGACACAACTATTAACAAGTGGAAGGTCAGTAAAAATGAGGGACATTGTCATTGAACTAGTTTGACTCAATAAATGAAACCATGAACTCACGTGGACCAGTGATCATAAAGATGGTACAGGAGGGGGTCGCCATAGTCAGGATAGAATCTAATGGCAACTATCAAGTAAATTAATGTACCAAGTTAAGGCAGTTACCTCAACCCGTTAACAGGGATAGCTCCTAAAACCAAACTGTAAAAGAGGAGAAAATATTTTAACCTTCTAAAACTGCCACTCGTCACTTTCCCCCTAATAATAATAAATATATAAATATAATTCATAAACAAAATTTAAGAGAGAAATTTTAGGCTACGGAAACCCCAACAGCTTTGAAGACGTCTGGCAGAGACCGGAAGTCTGGCCCTTTGATCCACATTACACAAATTAGATCAGAGATGGCCCCTGTGCACTGGCCTAAATTGACTACCATGTTTGCTTTTGCTTTTAGTTTAAAACTGGCTCATTTAGGTCACAAAAGGCCGGGCTATCAAAAGAGATAGTTTCTGGGGTCTTAAAGGCTTGAAGGTGAACAAGCGGCCATCTAGCTCAGAAGCAAAAAAGCCCACATGGAAGAAGCACACCAGTCAGTGCGATCACGAGGTGCCAAAGGGACCAGGTATAAGGCATCATGCAAAAAATATATATATATGTACATGTATATATATGTACATGTATATGTATATATATACCATATTAAATGAAGGGGAAAGTGCAGAGTGGAGACCCAAGGCCCAAGTGTCGGCCACTGGAGATCCCCTCATAGAGGGGTTTAGGAGAGGAGATGGGTCAGTCAGGGTGCGAGGTAGTACCGATGAAGAACATAGCTTCCCCCTAGATCCTGGATGTTTCCTCCCCCCAACTACCATGATCCGAATTCTACCTTGCAGGGCTGGATAGGGCAGAGGTTGTACACTGGTACATATGAGGGCTGGAGGCACAGGGAATCCAGGGTGGATGATACCTTCAGGACCAAGGGTGTGAGGGACGATGCTGGGAGAGTGGAGGGTGAGTGGGTGGGAAAGGGGGAACTGATTACAAGGATCCACATGTGACCTCCTCCCTGGGAGAGGGACAGCAGAGAAGGGGGGGAAGGGAGACTCTGGATAGGGCAAGATATGACAAAATAACAATGTATAAATTACAAAGGGCACGTGAGGGAGGGGGGAGGGGGAGGGAGGGGGGGAAAACGAGAACCTGATGCAAAGGGCTTAAGTGGAGAGCAAATGCTTTGAGAATGATTGGGGCGGGGAATGTGCGGATGTGCTTTACACAATTGATGTATGTATATGTATGGATTGTGATAAGAGTTGTATGAGCCCCTAATAAAATGTTAAAAAAAGAATTTAAGTCACTTTCACTTTTGCTTTTCTTCTTTAAGCACTCAGATCAGTGTTTATGTCAGATGGGTAAGGAATCTAGAAGGTATTTAAGGTGCTTCTCCTTTAAAATTTTTTGATTTTCCTCATTTTTGTAATTTCCCCTTCTCATTGTGCTCTATAACGCACACAAAGAAGACCGTATTCCAGGCAGATGCACAGACCACTGCATCCCAGCCGTGACGGTACCCCAGGAAACCTGCTGTCCAGGTGGGGGGGGGGGCATTTCCATCTCTGTCTCTTTCTCCTCTTCCTGCTCCTACTTCCTTTCTCTTTCCTCTCTCCCCCCAACCCTGACCTCACGACAGTCTTCAAGATCCTTTCTTTTGGTAATAAAACCATTTTTCCCTTTGTAATAACGGTATCAGGAAATATTTATCTTTTTGAGATGGGCTAACTTTTCTGAGCCTAGCGTCCTCCAATTTTGTCCATATCATGAAGTGTTTGACAGAGGCACACTGTTTGTTAACGACACATACTAGTCCTGTGTGTGTGTGTGTGTGTGTGTATCACCGCTTGTTTATCTGCTGCTGCATAGTCCTTTCCTGTTTCATAGATGATACGGGCAGTTAGGCCAAAGTCCATCAGTGTCAAATTCAAATTCTTACACAGGAATTTCTTTAAATGCTGCCCAAGTAAAAACATTATTTTTCTTCTTGTCATGTATGGCCTACCTACTTGATATGCCCCCACAAAATTGTTCCCAACATCTAATAACCATAGAGAAGACAAACTTAGTTGCTTTAAAACATCCCAGAGCCCTGCTGTCCTACAGAGAGCTCTTACCCAGGGCCCCACCTTGCTGTCCTCTGAGAACACCTAGTCATGTAAGCCATCTTTCCAACTCTTCTGCCCTTTGGAAGTCGCTCACTGTAGTCCCTGCGGTATGCAGTCCTCCTGTCTCTGGCCCTGGAAGATTTTCTATAAACTGTTTCCTATTGTTGTGCATCTTCATGAACGTTCTAAGGGGCCAGGTACCTGAGAAATTTGACCCAATGGACTGGCCAAAGCTCTGAACACAGACACGTGCCTAAGCTGAGGAAGAATTTGCACAATCAAGGTGAATGCCACAGAAAGATGAAGGAAGATATTCTATTTGACAAGGAAGATATATTCTGGGCTAACCAAGAGGTTTCTGATAAGCAGTGTAATACATGGAGACAGCTCTCACTGGCATTGAGTTGATTCCAACACATGGCAGCCCTGTAAAACAGACTACAACTGCTGTGTAGGCTTCTGAGACGATCACTCTTTACAAGAACAGAAAGCCCCCCTATCTCCCCAGGAGCGGCTGGAGGTTTCAAACCACTGACTTTGCAGATGGCATCCAAACATGTAACCAGATGTCACCAAGACTCCTTGGTCTATGGAGGGCTAACATTAGTGGCTGAAAGATTTTGAAAAGTTTCTCTATGTCATTGATAGTTTACCTAAAGATATTTTGGCCAAGATTTCTTGATTTGATGTATGCTTATAAATTCACGAAAAAGAACAGACGAGATCTCATCATTGTACCCAAAATACTTTCTCGGTAACGTTAGACGCACAATCCAACTAGGACTAGTTGAGTATTTTTTTATTTTAATTTACTAAAATGAATCCTGCTGTGTTAAATTCTAAAATAGCAACCAGTAGGATGATGGCATTGTCATCAATTGGTTCAGTGATAATGGAAGTTGGCGGAATCGATTTCCTGTTTCAGGAATCTGTCGTATTCTGTATCTTGGCTGCTTCTTAACGAGGTAGCACAAAATATCAGAGAGCCTCATTGACACCTTGGATATTGGCTTCACCAGTAGCTTCACTCATCTTTCTAAGTCTCAGTTTCCTCATGGGATTAAAAACTGTAGATGCCAAATTAATATTGTATTACAGATTGAATGGTGCCCCTCCCCAAAATTATTTAGAAGTCCTAACTCTGATTCCTTTGAATGTGATCCAGCTTAAAAGTGTGTGTGTGTGTGTGTGTGTGTGTAGCCTATCTTCAACCTCCTTCTCCACGGTCTCTTATAAGGAGAGAGAGGCACTATGGCAGACACATGGCATGTGACAAGGAGAGCATGTGCACCTACAATCACAAAAGGACGTCAATGATCTCAACCACCACCAGGAAGGAGGAGCGAGGTACACATAAGAAACTGGCTTGGATGGATAAGCTTCCAGGACAGTGAGAAAAAAACAAAATATCGTTTGTTGAAGCCCCTAAATTTTGGCATTTTGTTATAGGAGGGCTAGCTTATTAAAGATAAGCTAGAAATAGCTCCATCTATATGTTCTGTTGTATATTTTGTAGAAGTCATTCTTCTGTGCATGGCAGTTTTGGGGGGAAGCAGAAACTATGCAAATGTAAATTACACATTCTCATATTTTTTATTTGGCTTTCAAGATCAATGCATGAAAGTGAGTTATTCTTAAGATTCCATGAAATTATGAATTACAAAATATTGACACCAATAAATTCATAATAGTTGAATGGTTACCATTTAGACCCCTATTAGTCCTAATGGTGATGATGCTGGTGATGACATTAGCAGTCATTTTTGATTACATAAAAGATCATTCTAGATACCAAGGAGATGTAACATACTCTGGTTCTCTATTAAACTTATCAAATCATGGATAGATCATATTGGTATTTGGAAGTATAACACCTTACACAAAGGTAGTAAAATTTTAACCCTGGGAGGTAGGCAAAAGGACTTGGGATCTTCAAAACAGTGAAATAAAGAAGGTCCCTGTGTTGGAAGAAGTTGTCATGTGTTTCTATTTTATGTAAACTATTCAAACATATGAAAACCATAGAGATGTGGGGTGTTGGCAACCAATGAAATAATTTATGAGACTATGTGTAGGAAATGCAAACATGCTATGCAACCACGAATTATTTTTTCCCTCTTTCTGATAATTTTCAAAGTCTAAATATGTTAATAAAGTCAGCACATATCCATAGCAATATGGTACTTATCTGACAGGGTCAATTTGTTGCAATATGTCAAGACCAGATTTATTTCTGTTGTAAAATAGGACAGCTACCCCCCTGAAATATCCACACATGGATCAAATGTCTTCTCACACACAGTGGTGCAGTGTGAAGCACAGTGTTAATGAGTTCAATTAGAAGCAGGTTGTGTCTCAGCCCTGACCCCAGCATCTGGGGAAGGGAGAGGAGGATCAAATGAAGGGTTAGAAGCAGAGCTGAATCGCAGTTCAGAACAAGGGTAGTATAATCGTATCTCACACTTTGTTTTATTTTCATGAAGAGGTCAAGGCACTTGGTAGGTTAACACCCTTCTCTCTGATTTCTGCCTAATTCTCTCATCAGCAGTGGGAGGACAGAAGGCTTAGACAAGTGTGCCTCTTGATGCTCCAATTTGCATTACAGGTCATCACTTCCCAACGGGTATTCTGGAAAGCTAACACATGGAGATGCTTACTGTTCTGCATCATCAACACCAAAAATCAAACCCTTGACACCAAGCACATTCTTACTCATTGTGATCCTATAGGACAGAGTAGAACTATGCAATTGATGGTTGGGGGATGGGGTGCTGCCCTCTGCGTTAGGCCAGCTTGGCTAGAGAAACAAATCCAGTGACACTCCTCTATGTATAAGAAAGAGCTTTTTATCAAGAATGAGGTATACATGAAGAAGTCACCCCAGCCCAGTCCAACTCAAGTCCATAAGTCTGCAGTCCATAAGTCCCCCTTCAGACTCTCACAGGCACATGAAATGACGCAGAATGCAGGAAGATCACAGGCTGGTCTGGGCAGGATCTGATGGCTGCAAGGTCGATGGAAACTTAGCAGGGACCCAGCAGCCTTCAGGGTCAGTGGCTAAGAGTCCAGCAAACAGGAAGGGGAAGGGGAAGGGAATAAAGGAGACTCAAATCTCCAAAGATGCGCCATCAGGCTGTGACCCGATTGACAGGTGGATTCCACTTTCATACATTTTCAAGTTGACATGAAATTTTCTAAGTACCACATCCTCCATCTAGTTCTATACACTTTAGAACATATATATTATGTTTTGGATCAAGTGAAGGTTTACAGAGCAGATAATCGGTGGTACATTCAACAGTTCATGCACATTTGCTTCAGCTAATTCACTGGCACCCGCTCATTGTGCTCCATCCTCCCTGGGTTGCCTCTTTCCACTCCTCCTCATTTCCTAACCCCCAGAGCTTGTCCGTGGATGATCTGCTCTTTTGACCTTAAATGATTGATTATCCTAGGATGGGGGGAGTTCAGTTCCAACCCTAAAGGGTCAGGGGGTTGTAGTCTTGGGGTGGAGTGGGTGGGGCGTTCCCACTATTCTCTACTCCCCCGCTATTCTCTAGTAAACCTGATCTCTTTTGTGCTCTTGAGATTTTTCATATTTCCCCCCCACTCTCTGCAGGACCTCCAAATGGGGGAACCTTTGGAAAAACTGTATATCTTGCCGACGTTGTCCACCTCATCTTTGTCTTTTGTCAAGTGCTTAACCTTTCTATGACCAGGACTCCTTAGAACCAAAAACCAAACTCACTACCATCAAGTTGATGCCAACTCCTATGAGACACCATAGTACAGGTAGTACTGCCCCTGTGAGTTTCTAAGCCTGTTACTCTTTTCAGGAATAGAATGCCTCATCTTTCCCCTGCAGAGAAGTTGTTGGTTTCGAACAGCTGACCTTGAGGTTAGCAGCCCAATGTGTAACTCCCTCATCACCAGGGCTCCTGCCAAAATGATGAGGGTCAAGGTAATTTGTAGAATCCTTAGGAAAAAAACATTTACACAGGATGTGAATTTTCATCTTAGTGTGCCATTCTTATTCATCTATTACTTTAATGGGGTTCAAATTTTCTTTCTTTCTCTTTTGTATCTTATTTACAGGAGGGGGTTGGTAGAACTTGGACACACTTTGAAGATCATAAACATTGTTGGTGCTGAATTCACAGCTGGAAGAGAAGTGTCACAAGGCTGAAATGTCACCCATTTGCCTTCACAGGTTCAGATGACTTCTAAACTCACACCCGAGCCAAAGAGAGTGCTTGCTGGTGACTTATCCATGGAGAAAGGGTTTGGTAAGCAAATTAATAAAGTAAACTGGAGTTTTCCATACTGTGTTCTGAAATATTAATAAGTATTCCATGAAAGAAGGATTTCATGGTCAATTAACTTCAGTAAGGACAGTGTGAGGCAGTCTTTTTGGAGACTAGTAAGCATTCTGGTGGACCAGGGCCCCAGAAATAGGTTTGACTGCAGAGCCCGGCTTCCCACATGCACTGCAATGGAACCAATCCATGTTCTTCCCTTCCTCTCGCTAGACTAGGTTTACTAGAACTTGGGAAGTGCTGCTATAAATACCATTGGGGATTCTCGACATCACCTTCCTGTGGGGGTTCTTTCCTTCTGTTTGGAGCGATAACAGGGTCTAGTGAAAGGAAGCTGTAGATGGAGGAATGGAGAAAGTAAATCCTAGAGATGAGAAATCTAAGTTCTTATCCTAACTCAACTACTTCTCAAGGTATGTCTCTGGATACTTAGATCCAGTACAGGATGCACCTCCTGCTTTTTAGCTTCCCAGCCCTGCCTTTAGAGGCCCACGTGAAATAAATATAAAGAGGTGGGGAGTTCAAACACGAGGGGACTACCTAGGTATGTTTGTAGCAAGCCCCGATGGTGCTGTCAGAGAAGAACAGAAAGACTAACCACAGTGTGGTTGGTGGTTCAAACGCACCAGCTGCTCTGTGGGAGAAAGATGAAGTTATCGGCCTCCATAAAGTTTTACAGTCTCAGGTCACAATGAGTTGGAATCTAGTCAATGGTACCACTGGATTTGAGTTACTTACTTAAGTATTGGTCACCTGCTGGCCTGAATTTGAAGAAAGAAAACTCCATGTTCTTGGAAGGGTTAGCGAGTTATTGTATCCCTGTGAGAAGGGGGGACATGATGGTTCATAGGTGAGATGATGATTCAGGTTTCTTTGCGTTTGGCTTTCTCAGATTGGTCTCTGGAGCTCCCTTGAGCTGAGTCCTGTCAACCAAACAGGAGCCGTAATGGCACGGCACTGACACTTTGGGTTGCTAATGAGAAAGTCAGCCATGGGAAACCACCAGGAGAAGGATGTGGCTCTCCCCTCCTTTAAAGAGGCTCAGTCTTACAACCCCACAGAAGCAGTGCTACCCTGACCTATACGGTCACTACGAGGGAGAGTAGACTCAAGGTAGTGAGGTTTTCCGATTTTTTTTAATAAACCAACCAGATTACCATGCAGGTACTTCTGAAAGGGGTCTCAAAACTTCCTAAGAATGGTGTAATATTTATCGCCAGAATGCCTCACAGAATGTCCCAAAATATTATAAACAGAAACATCATATTTATGTCCTGGCTCCCCATACAAGGTGAAAAGCAACAGTAGCGTTATTGGATGAACGCCATCTCCCCTCGTGTGTGTGTGTGTGTGTGTATCTCCTGTCATATGTGGTCGGTCCTACACCTGATCATTCTGAATGATACCAAGAAAGAGTGGACCCAAAGTCAGCAGACACAGGCAGAGTTCGTGCACTCGGACCACAGTGGAGAGAGATCCAAAGAGGAACCCAGGAACTCCAAGGAGCCACCTCCTGGGAGCTGACAGGGACAAGAAGGCAGAGAGCCACATCTTGACTTGGTACTTTTAGTCTCCTGAGCTATGAAAAAAAACCCCACATTTTTGCGTCTTGAATACACCCATAGGTGGCATCTGTGCCAGAGCACCTCCCGGAAATGAAGGCAAAAATGACAGCAAGCCACCAGCACCTGACTGGGTTCTTCTAAGCACACACAACCTCTTCCCCACAAAGGAGTCTGTTCATTTCCTCCACTTAGTGATTAATGTCACGTGTGCGAGGCTCCCCGGAGCCTCCCATAGGTGCATTTGGGAGACTTCATTAGCGTGGTTCTCATCTCCAAACAGAAAGATGTGCAACCGATTGCCCTCAAGAAATTCAAGTGCCACCTGCACATAAGCCCATTCAGACGGGTTTCTCCAACACAAGCCGTTACACCAGCGACCAGGTTCTTTCAAAATGAGCCACTCAAGAGCGTTGTGAACATACAAGCCAGAAGCCGTAGCTCTCAAAATCGTGCTTAGTATAAAACCCATTGTTCCCAGCCTGCTCTTTATCGATTTTTACTGATTAACACCAACCTGTTTATCAGCCTGCTGTTCATTTAGTAACAGGATCTGCACAGTGGCTGTGGTTCAAGCCATCGCCAATATACAGATCAAAGAAGTAATCAAGCAAAACAGCAGAGAATGATTTACGAAAGCGCTGGAGAGCCGTAAGTAACTCAGAGTGATGAATTATTGGATCTGTAGGGCGTGCTTTCACCGGGCAGTCAACGTTCACCATTTAGAATCTCAGCGCATTTTCCTCTTCACATCAGTTGGTTGTCGTCTAGGTGACACACAACCAAAGAAACGGAATATGCAACCAACTCGTGACTCGGCAGGAAAGCTCGGGCCATCTATTTTGGCTTAAAACAAACACCCAGAATATTAACTCTGAAACAACTCCAAGAATTTGTGATGGAGACAGGAGCTTGGCTCCAGGCTGGCCCAAGGTCTTCTGGATTGACTTGAGGTTGAATTAAAACATTAAAGGAAACCTTTCGATGCCTTGACTTCTAAACTCCAATTCAAAGGGAGCCATCATCTTCCAACCTTCTAGAGCAATTTTCTTCAAAACACGTTTGGGATATTGTGAGACTCAAGAGACAAGTTGAGCAGACTCTTGTTTAAGTTTATCTGAATACTCTCTTCCCTGTAACTTGAATGGTTGATCCTCATGCAGGTATCTGAAGTCACCAAGAGTATAATTTAATGTCTCTTTGAAATGAAAAAGAAAAGGTGCATCCATGCCTACGGACTCTACTTCCTAATTTAGAGACATCTGGCTTCTTCAACATGTCTTGGGAGAAGTACAGCCAGAATGCTGCTCAGAGGCAGAGATGAAAAGACTTCGTTCGATCCACATACTTTGGGCATGTTATTCAGAGACACTAGTCCCTGAAAAAAGGACCCTGATCCAGTGAAAAAGAGGAACAGCCTCAGGGAGGTGGCTTGACCAAGTCAGTGCAGCAAAGACTTCCAGCAGAGCAACAATTGTGAGGACGGTGCAGGACCAGCGAGGGCTTCCTTCTGTCATGCATGGGGTCACTGTACATCAGAACTAAATTGAAGGCACCCAACAACAACAAGCGCAACAAGTCCTTCCACGATGCCACATATCGGGGATACGTCGTCCTCATCTACCCTGTCTTCTTCTGGGCAGTCTGTTCCTCACTGCGGTTTCTCACAACTGATAAATAACGCTCGCTCTAAAATGATCAGTGCAGAAAATGAAAGGAGAGCGGCCAAGGGATTCTCATACGCAGAATGCTTCTCCCTGGTCTTTTCCAGTATTCTTTACTTAAAGCAAAACCAACTACTGGAGAAAGTATAAACTCATGACTCCAAAGAAGAGATAGCAGCAAGCTGATAACACATGCCCATTGCACTAGTTTGGAGCTCAGGTTTGCCTTTCCCATGATAGAAAGACAACTAAACATCAGTGTGGACTTAAACATACCACAGGTCATGATGATGGTGCAGAACTGGTGAATATTTTGTTCTGTTTGGAAATGGTTTATCACATACACAGAAAGGTCTTCAGCAAACTCCACAGCAACTAACAACAAACAAAAAAGAATCCTCTTTCCTGACCTAGTGGGGACAGATTTTTCTGTAATCCAACAGTAAATGCTCCAATTGAGAAGGAAGAACTTGAAACGATGTCTCTTGCCACCATGGCATGTTTACAACAACAAGATCTCTGCCAATGAAACAGGAAAAGTCACTACATGACTCAAAACGAAGAATGAGCTCCAAAAATCAGCGAATTCCCTATCGCCTGAAAGCAAGAGGAAACTGAGAGTTGTAAAGTTAGGAGCAATCGGTCTGTCTCAGAATAAAGAGAATAAAATAGATTTATT
Organism: Tenrec ecaudatus; assembly: GCF_050624435.1. Classification (NCBI taxonomy): domain Eukaryota; kingdom Metazoa; phylum Chordata; class Mammalia; order Afrosoricida; family Tenrecidae; genus Tenrec; species Tenrec ecaudatus. The sequence goes on from NC_134531.1 coordinate 6,725,101, forward strand.
ATCCACCTACCTCCGCTCATGGTCCCTTCTGATATTTCTGGCATTGTTCTTTGATGACAGAGTATGTATGATGTAATTTTGGGTTGGTTTAGGCATCAAGTGATTGGCAATCTATAAGATCTTCCTATATAAGTTTCTGAGATTGTATGATTTCGTTGACTAATTTTATCTTACTATCCTTCAGAGGAACATGATTAGGAAATCTTGGGTGTTGTCATACTTCTTTAAATAGGATTCTTCATCTAAACCAATCTTGAGAAAAGTAGAGTGTTCTATCTTAAGAAATACCCTGTTGACAGCTTGTTCTTGATTTGTTGACACCCAGTTCCCAAGAAATGTGAAAATAGACATTGCATATTTTTTGTTTTATGGAAACAAAAATGGGATTGAAATACATGCTCACTTTCTCTCTAGACGAAAACTACGGATTTTTTGAGTTCCTGCAAAACTTAACTGTTTTGTTTGCCAAAAGAATCATTTAAAAATGCTAGGTATTTTTTATTGGTTGAGTAGAGCTGGCGAGGCAAAGAATCATAATAAGTTCTATGCTGCTTTCTTGCTGGGGTCTTTTCATCTACCTGGCTCCTGACTCCATCATCAGCCATTCCAAGGACACTCATTTCTGAAAGGGCTTCATTGTCAAATGGCTCCCATGAAAAAAATGTGTCAATAGGTTAATTTACACGGAGACTTCAATAGATAAAGATTATTTTTAAATGCCTATTGAGTGAATGATACATAGCATCTCTCATCAAAGATACATTACCCTGTGTAGGTCCTACATCCATGTAACCTGTGTTTAAGGAATTGTCACTTGAGAGAACTTGAATCCATGAGGTGAAAAAGTTAGGCATGCTGCTGTTGCTTTCCAATTAGGAAATGAGCAATCCGTTCACTAGTGGAGGTTATAGATATGAAGAAAAATAAGCATATTAATGTACGTTTCCTATGGTTTTGAAGCTCAAATTTAGCCATATTATCCTCACTAGGCGTCCTAATTTCTGAAAGTTTAGTTATGTCCATGTGCCATATGTCAGATACTATTTGGGCAAAAAGATGATCTTGACCCCAATCTCTATAGCACAAACAGCACAGTTCAATGAATAACCCACACATGGTGTGCGTGTGGGGCCACATTTTCACATTCAAGAGGAAAGCTTCACACACTGCCCCCACACATGCACACATGCATGCACACACATCAGACCAGTTTTCCACTATGCAGACCCTTCTGCCTCCACGGCATCGAGTCCCTCAGACTGCCAGGCAAGCGGAACCCCCATCCACTCCCCAATCAAACCAGAACTCCCCCATCTGACTAGGAGAGGCCAGGGGCCTTGCCCACTTACACTTGTCTGTCAGCTGGGTTGACAGGATGGAAGAGAGCCTCCCCCACCTTTCCCTGCCCATCAGCGAGCTGACAGGTGCAAGCAGGCAAGGAATGCCCCCCTCCACCCCATTCATGCCCATCAGCACATCTGATGGACACAGGCGGTGGGGAAAGTCCCTGGGGCCTCTCAACGGAGAGGGCAGGCGAATTTCCACCCTGGGTGGGGCCTGGGCTGGAAGGCCTTTCACCGTCTCCGTTGACGGGTGGGGGCAGGGATGGGTTCCCAGCTGTTCCCGTGTCTGACAGCGATCTCCTGTTCACCCACACTGATTCACAATCACGTCTCTGGCAGGCCGTAGACACTGTCTGGGTCATCTTGGATGGGGATTTAGACAGGCGTAGGAAAACATGGGGATCATAGCACAGAGCAAGCAAGCGGGAGGGGCGGGAAGAAGAGGACTATGGGGCCTGCCCCTGTGAACAACCAGAAAGGTCAAAATTTGGAGCATCCAAAGAGAAGCCCTGGGGCTACCCTATTTGAGTCTTAATGGGGACAGACCAGACCCTTCAGTTGACAAAGAAAATTCTCACTGGATAGTGACGAACACAATGATTCCCTTATATGTTTTGTTCAAATAAACAAAGACAAAGAGATCTTAGAGGGTAAAATGAACAACAAAGGACTAAAGACAAGATGGGATTAGCCTCAATCCATCATACAAGTAAAAATTATTGAAGACATACTATGGTCCCAACACTGAATTGCCCCATTTATCATGTCCTTCCCCACTCCTTGGAAAAGCTTGATTTATTCCATATAGGAGCAGCCAGACAGATTGACAAAAGGCCAACAGAGTTCTACTGGTAGCCAGGACGTTAGCTTCTTTGACAACTGCTGCTTCCATTGAAATAGTGCCATAGAATAATTCAGTAGCTGGCACTCATAAAATAATCCATGAAATAAGAAATGACATGATTTTGTTTCTGTAAAAAAACATGTGGTTATTCCTACTGGTCTAGTCTATAAGTACCGTTTTGGCAACAATTGATTGACCCAGAGACTGAAAAGGGTCCCAACACACCACATTTCAAACAAAATCAAAACACAAAAGTAATGTTGTTTTTGTAGGCTAAAGAAAGCTCCTCGCTTAAGAAGCTTCCTCTTACAGTCTTGCTTCTCTTTGACTACTTGTACCTCAGATTTCAATTGAACAGCAGAGTCCAAACAAACAAGGAACTTTCAACACCAGCTCTCAATAAAGGAAGCGTTTTATCACACACACAAAAGCCATCAGCTTTAACCCGACAAGAAAATAACAGCTTTTGCAACCACATGGAGAGTCCATAGCTCTAAGGCAGCAAAGTGGCAACAACGTAGCAACAGCCCAAACTGAATTACTCTTAGTCTTTTGCTGTGAGTGAGAGGAAAAAAAAAAACTTTATTGATGTTAGTGTGTTTGTTTTTGCATGGGATGATTTTACCCTGGGAATTTCCAGGTGCTTTTTGCTTTTTCTTTCATGAATTTCACTATGCTTGCCAGACAGAAAGATCTCCACTGGTTGTGGGCATAATGCTTCTTCAGGGGCCCTCGTCAGATTCCTGCCAAAGTCTTTCTTGGGCATCCTCAAAAAGATTTCTAAAACTATAGCCCTCTGTTAGCCATATTCAGATCTCAAGAAAGGAAGGTTTCCAAACTCTCTTTCACATAAGTCTTTGTACAACTACTGTCAAGATGCATTCTCTCTGAAAGCATGAAAGGGAGATGTCGGACAGTGTAAGACATGACAAAAATATTAATTTATAAATGATTAAGGGTTCATGAGGGAGGGAGGGTGGGGGAAGGAGGAGAAAAATGAGAAGCTGATACCAGGGGCTCAAGTAGAAAGAAATGTTTTGAGAATGATGATGGCAACAAATGTACAAATGTGCTTGACACAATGGATGGATATATGGATTGTGATAGGAGTTGTATGAGCCCCCAATAAAATTATTATTTTAAAAAACAAAGAAAGAAAGAAAAGCTCATCTGGAAGCTCTTAGTTGCCATGGAATCAGCTCCAACCCAGAATGACCCTCTGTGTTACAGAATCATTGTGTCTAATAGAACACCAGATTCTATAACGTCTTTATGATGGCTACTATGTCTGAGTCTTTATTGTAGCCATCATGTCCATCTCATTGAGAGTTTCCCTCCTCTAGGTGTCCCTTGACTTGCCAAGTGTGTGGGTGAATGATTTTATGTCAATTGGACACTCCTAGCAAGGGGTGGAGTCAAACGTGTCAATCGAGTGGTAGCTTGAGGACACCTTTTGGGAGTGTAGCCTATTGTATGAGAGTGAGGAAATCTAGGAATTGCCTCACTCTTTGCCACTTTGGCTTTCTGCTGGCTGGGAGCCTGAGTCTGCCAAAAGGAGAGACCCCCCATGTGGGCCACCCACACCTGACAGCTATCAGTGCCCTGTCACGTTTCCAATGATCTTGGATTCCCATGACTGCACCCACACCTGTGTTCTTCCTGCTTCCTGCTTCACCATTTGCATCACTGGCATGTGGCTGTGCGAGGCTGGAAAGGGACTTGTGGTCGAGTACTGGACTTATGGACTTGGTTGGAATGGACGGGGGCCCTCTGGTTATATAATTACTGCTGGATATACAGCCCTTTCTTATGCATAGATGAATGTCACTGGCTTTGTTACTATAGACAAGCAGGCTAGCATGATGCTCTTTTCAGTCAGTGTGTCCAAAGAAGGCAAGACCTAGGGACGCTTTCCTGTTGTCCTTCTTCTAAGGCAGCGGTGTCTGTTCTTCTGGCAGTCGCTGGCATGTTCCGTGTTCCTCAGCAGCCCTTGAGCTCGAGCCATCAATTCTTCATCATCATCAATATTATCTTACTTTCACAAGAACCGGGAAATAATCTCACTGAGACCAAAAAGCAGAATTTTTCTTTAAAGTGAAAAAAATATATAACCAGAAGTTCTTCCTTAGGAAATTCCTGCTCAGACAATACTCACCAACTTTCCTTTTCAAAGAAATGAGCTAGATGTTTGGACTCGATTCTGACAGCCACTCCCAGATGGAAGTAGAAATGTTCTGAGTTGATCACTATTTGGAGTGAGAAGTGCATAGATACGTGTCTTGCAGGTTCGGAATGTATTAGGTCAAAAATATGCTGATAAGGTATAAAAAGATGTAAAGTTCTGAACCCAAACTTGGCGACATGAAAGTATAGTTAAACAAATCTTGCACTAACTGTGGGCACAACTGTGGGGATGGATAAAAAACACACACACAAGAATGTTCAGCTGTGGAGGACAGATGATCATTTGTGGTTCATCTTCTCTGATTTTTGACATAGATAAGACAGATGACTATGTATAAGCAGAGAGAGCTTTTGCATGTTTAAGGGGCCTGGGAGAATCCCCGCCGCTCAACCAGACCATGCATCACAAAATACACCTCGGGATGCACACCTTAGTTTCAATAACAAATAACACATGGAGCGATAAGCTACCAAGGGGGTGATTAATTCAGGTCTAATTCAGTTCACCTAATTAATGTCATCAAGCTGCGCTCCACGCAGCTTCCTAAATGATCTGATTCTGCTCTGCTTTTGAAGAGGCAGAGTATATGTCTGACCTCATTTGGGGGATGTGGGAATGAGACTCCTAAAAACGATCCTTCTTTTAAAAATTATGTAGCTGATAAATGGAATGATGGAGGCAGCAGAACTGAAGTTGTCAAAGGGTAGCCTGAGAAGACAAAATCAAATATAATAATGAAATGTGCAAAGACCTAGAGTTAGAAAACCAAAAAGGAAGAACATGCTCAGCTTATTCTCAACTGAAAGAACTGAAGAAAAAATTGTATCCTTAAGTTGTAACACTGAAAGATTCTATAAGCAAAATACTTGTGATGCAGGGAGCATCAGAAGAAGATGGAAGAAAGACACAGAATCATTGTGCTAAAGATAACTGGGTCAACGTTCAGTCATTTCAATGAATAGCATATGAGCAAGATCCAAAAGTACTGAAGGAAGAAGTTGAAGCTCATAAAAAGCATTAACCATAAATGCCTCCAGCAATGACATAATACCCATTGAAAGGACTCAGCACTCTGATGAAGCTCTGGAAGCACTCACTTGTCTATGCCAGGGAATTTGGGAGACAACGTACTTGGCCAAGTGTCTTGTACCCATTCCAAAGAAAGGTGACCCAACAGAATGCTCAAATTATAGTAAAACATCATAAATTCACATGCAGGTAAAATTTTGCTGAAGATCGTTTGCAGCAGTACACTGCTAGAGGTTTAGGCTAGATTCCAAAAAGAATATGGAGCAAGCGATATCTTTGTTGATGTCATATAATCTTGTCTCAAAGCAGGGAGTACCAGAAAAAAATATTTGTGTTTTATTCATTATGCAAAAATGTTCAACTGTGTGGATATTTTTTAGAAGACTGGGGATTCTAGAACACTTCACTGTGCTGATATGGAACCTGCAGATGGATCAAGAGGGAGTTATGCAAACAGAACAAGGCATGTTGCATGGTGTAAAATCAGAACTGGTTTTCATCAAGGTTGTATCCTCTCATCATACTTATTCAATCTGTATGCTGAGAAAATCACCAGATGGAGGATTATATGAAGAAGAATATGGCATAAGAATTGTAAGAGGGGTCTAGGGGAAGAGATGAGTCAGTCAGGGTGTGATGTAGCACTGATGAAGAATACAGCTTTCCTCCAGTCCCTAAATGCTTCCTCCCCGCCAACTACCATGATCTGAATTCTACCTTGCAAGTCTGGATAGAGCAGAGGTTGTACACTGGTGCAGATAGGAGCTGGAGGCACAGGGAATCCAGGGTGGACGATACCTTCAGGACCAGGGGTGTGAGGGGTGATACTGGGAGGGTAGAGGGTGAGTGGGCTGGAAAGAGGGAACCGATTATAAGGATCTACATGTGACCACCTCCCTGGGGGATGGACAACATAAAAGGGGGTGAAGGGACACGCCGGACAGGGAAAGATATGACAAAATAATAATTTATGAATTATCAAGGGCTCATGAGGGAGGGGGGGCTTGGAGGGAGGGGAAAAAGAGCAATTGATGCAAAGGGCTTAAGTGGAGAGCAAATGCTTTGAAAATGATGTGGGCAAAGAATGTACAGATGTGCTTTATACAATTGATATATGTATGGATTGTGATAAGAGTTGTATAAGTCCCTAATAAAATGTTTTTTTTTAATGTGCTTGACACATTGGAGGAATGTATGGATTGTGATAAGAGATGTAAGAGCCCCTAATATAAGTATTTAAAAAGAAAAAAAAAGAATTGTAGGAAGGCTTATTAACAACTTAAGATATGCAGACTACACAACCTTGCTTGCTGAAAGTCAGGAGGACTTGAAGAACTTCCTGCTTAAGGTCAAGGATTGTGGTCTTCAGTAGGAATTGCAACTTAATGTAAAGAAAACCCAAATTATCACAACGGGACCAATCGATAACATTGTGACAAATGGAGAAAAGGTTTAAGTTGTCAAAGATTTCCTCTTACGTGTATCCACAATCAATATTCATGGAAGTGATGGTCAAGATAGCAAAAGATGCTTTGTATTTACCTAATGTAAATCTGCAACGCAGGATTTTGCTCAAGTGTTGAAAAGCAAGGAGGTTACTTTGGAGACAAAGGTTTGCCGGGTCCAAGTCATGGTGTTTTCTATTCCCTCCTATGCAAATGAAAGTTGCCCTGTGAACAAGAAAGAATCAATGCATTTGAATTATGTTACTTGCAAATATGGTGCAATTACCATGGACTGCAAGGAGAACAAACAGATCTGATTTGGAAGAAGTATAGCCAGAAGGATCCGTAGAAGCATGGATGGTAAGACATCCTCTTACTTACGTTGGACCTGTTATCATACCAGTCCCTTGAGAAAGACCCATACTTGGTCAAATAGACATGCAGTGAAAAAGAGGAAGGAACTTAGGATATGGCTTGACACAGTGCCTGCAACAATGAGCTTGAACATAACAATCAGGGAGATGGTGCAGAACCATGCAGTGCGTCATGCTGTTGTACATAGGCTTGCTTCAAGTTGTAAGCAACTTGAGCGTACCGAACAAAACCTGGTAGCACTTTCAGAGTTGGTTGTTGTTAAATGCTTTCCTCTGAAGCCAAGGTGCCAGCTCTAGGGGTAATCTTTCTTCGTTTCAGCTCTACAAGAAGGACCTTGTCATATTTCAGCATGTGTGGACCTAGTATTCTGTTCTTTGGATTTTCATGTATCTTGGAATCAGCCTTCCTGTAGATCCAGAACTTCTCGGCAGAGAAACCTTGGGTCCAAAGAACATGCTTCATTCCTTACTCTTCTTTGTTTGTGGTACCGAGGTCCCTCCTTTGCTCACTTCTCTCCTTTAATCTTCTGCACTGTGCTGTGGGCCACAGCTCAGAGAAGCTCTGGGTGTATCAGAGTAGGGCTGTGACCGCCATTCACTAAGAAAACAGTAGGTCACTAAAAAGACAAAAGACAAAGAGGGCAAAGTGGATGTCAGAAGAGACTCTGAAATTTGCTATTAATTGTAGAGTTGCTAAAGCAAATAGAAGGAAGAGTGAAGTCAAGGAACTGTAGAGAAATTTTCATAAGGCAACTTGAGAAGACAAAGCCAGGAAGGTTTATTAACAGCCTACCATATGCAACTGATACAAGCTTGCTTGCTGAAAATCAGGAGTAATTCAAGCACTTAATGATGACAACCAAGAATTGTAGTCTTCAGCATGGACTACAACTCAATGTAAGGCAGATTAAAATCCTCACAACTTGGCCAATAGGGAACATCATGATAAATGGAGAAAAGGCTGAAGCTGTCAAGCATTTTCTCATGCTTGGATCCACAGTCAATGCTCATGGAAGCAGCAGTCAAATGATCAAAAAGACATATTGCATTAGGTAATTCAAGAACAAAGTTATTTCTATGAGGATTAAGGTGTGCCTGACTCAAGTCATGGTATTTTCTACAGCAATTTATGCGTGGGAAAGTTGGACATGGACTAAGGAAGACTGGAAAAGAATGGATGCATTTGACTGTGGTGCTGGAGAGGAATCTTGAAAGGACCATAGACTGCCAAAAGGACACACCCATCTGCGTCGGAAGAAGTATGACCAAAGTGCCCCTTAGAAGCAAGTAAGGATGGCAAGACTTCGTCTTACATACATTGGACACCTTGTCAGGAGAGACCAGTCCCTGGAGGAGGACATCATGTTTAGCAAAGGGAAGGATTGGCCACAAAGAGGAAGGCCCTCAACGAGATGAATTTACACCGTTGCTGCATCAATGGGCTCAGGGGTCTGAACAATTGGAGGATGGCACGGGATTGTGCCGTTTTTGTTGTGTTATGTGTGGGGTCAGTATGGGCTGCAGTGGACTCTGTTACACCACACAACAGTAAGGATGTGACTACAGAAAAGGTGTTGCTTCCCATCCGAATCCTGTTATAACATCACAGGGAATGAGTCCATCATCAGGGACTAATTACATCATTGCAATACTGCCACATACTGAGACTCGTGGCCAACTCACGTGGACACATGTTTTGTAGGGAGCACTCTTCCATCCACCACAACTTACAAAATGCTTTTTATTGGTCCTCATGTCTTCTTTGCTAAAAGTTCGCTCAAATTTCAAATGGCTTCTTTTCTTATAGACGTCTGATCAAGTTCATCAGAACATGTCCCATTTTTATGAAATGATAGTTGGATGCACCTTAAAATTCATGTACATCTGTGCAGTCTGTCTTCCATGAAATCTAAGAAATCACAAGCAATTCATTAAGGGAAGCTTAAAATTTCAGGTCTCAAAAACTGCTTCTCTCTCAACTCCATGTCCTGTTCCATTTATTTGTAAAAAAGTAGTTGTCTTGTCTTATAGTTTACATCTCAAGAAGTCAACAAGCCAATAGTGAGAGAAAAATGGTCAATTACACGTAATGGAATTGGTGCGTGGTTGTTCTCTTCTCTGGCCATGAGGCTAACGACCCAAGCTTGCCTTCCTTGGATATTGCCTAGACACGGCATCAATATGATTCCTTCAATTTTCTTGTCCATGTTTATTCTCCGTGTTACTCCTCACCGTAAGCAATGGGCAACCTACTTTATCGCTCTTTCTGGTACCACTTATTTGTTGTTAATATTAGGTGCCATTGTGTCAGTTTGTCTTAATTATTTCTTCCATTTGCCTGAGCCACTCTACAAGTAAGAACAAGTTCCAGAGTCTCTTCTGAAATTCACTGTGATGGCTAGGGATTGTGTCAACTAGACACTCCTGGGTAAGGGTAAATCTCAATCTATCAATGGCATTATTACGACCCCCACTATTACGACCCCAGTTCTAGCTTACAAATCTGGCTATACTAGAGCATGTACACTGGTACAAATAAGAGCTTTAGAATCCAGGACAGATAAATACCTCAGGACCAATAATGAGAGTAGTGATACTATGAGGGTAGCAGGGAGGTGGGGGGAGAAGTTGGAGAAAGGGGGAACTGATCGCAGTGATCGATGTACAACCCCCATGCCCACCCTCAGGGGGATGAACAACAGAAACATGGGTGAAGGGAGACAGCTGATGGTGCAAAATATAAAAATAAAAATAATTTATAAATATCAGCTGCTCAGGAGTGTGGGATGGTGGAGGAGGGAGCAGGGGGAAGAGGAGCTGATATCAAAAGCTGATAGAAAGAAAACGTTTTGGAAATGATGATGGCAGCATATGCACAAATGTTCTCGATACAATTGATCCATGAATTGTTATAAGAACTTTAAGAGCCTCCAATAAAATTATTTATTAAAATTTTAAATATTTTTAAATAATTCATATACATTTTGTTTCAACTTATTCATTGCAATCCTCTCAATGTAATGTCATTTAGGCTACTTTCTCCCTATGTTTCCTGTTTACATTCTTGCGTCTTTCCAAATTCTCTGCACTTTGTTGTTGAGTAACTAGTGCCCTTTTTATCTGAAATGCTTGATTATTCTCCACAGGACTGAGGTCACTTCCAGAACTAAAAGGTGAGAAAGGGCCATGGTTTCCGTGACCTTGCCTTTTTCTGTCTGACCAATAAGCCTGACCTCTCATATGATTTGGGAGTTTTCCATATTTTTCCTCCCACTCTATTCAGGACCCTAAATATGATCTTCTTCAGAGTAGTTGGTGGTGGTTCTCATGTACCATTTAGTTCTTTTCGTCTTAGAATTAGGAAGACTGCTGTGTGAATGACCCATTAGTCCTTGGGACCAACTTTTCCCACAGGCCTTCCAGGTTTCACCATTCTTCCATGTAGTCTGGGAGAGACCAATGGCCATGGCTAATTTACTTGGGAAAGCCGTATGCTATACATCCATTTTGGTCACAATTTTTTCTGTGCTAATAAGACAGGAAATGTCACGTTGGTTCCACGGTGAATGCTGATAGGCAGGTGACAGCCCAACCGACAACCCCCAGGATGCCCTCCTATTCTCCGTCTCATCCTGTTGTTACTGCCATGTACTGTCAAGTTGATCGTGACTCGTGGGACCCCACATACAACAGAAGGAAATGCCTGTCGGTCCTGAACTTTTCCACAATTGTCATGCTTGAGCAAACTCTTGCTGCCACTGTCAATTCATCCCTTCTAGGGCCTTTGTCTTATTGCTGCCCTTCTACTTAGCTAAGCATGATGTACTTTCTTAATAACTTGTCCAAAGTGTGCGAGATAAAGTCTCTCCATTCTTGCTTTCAACCAGTATTCTGGTTGTACTTCTTCCAAGACACTGATTTTATTCTCTGCATGCCAGCCCAGCCCCTGGGTGACACACCCTTATAGGTCTTCATCTGGGTTTCTTGGTGATGTTGTGACTTTTGTTAGAGGATCTGTCCTGTAGGCATGTCCATCATTCATTGGATCTACTATTATACAGATGAAGAAAGGGAAAAGGAAAGATGTTGTGACAATTAGGTTTTGTATCAAATTGTCTGGGCCAGGATTCTCAGTAGCCTGACAGGTGAGGTCTTTCTCATAATGTGAGCCACTCCATGATGGAATCTGTTGTGAGCAGCCAAGCATTTGTGGGATGATTAGGGTGGAATGCAACCCCTTCCTCAGGTTACAGCCTATAAAATTCTCTGAAGAACTTCACAGCTCTGGCTGGTCTAGATTTTGTATTTTGTTCTTGAGCTAAGGCTTACCACATTGCCTGTCAATCCTGGGAGCTATCAGAGTCCACTTCTGCATCCACCAGCTGGTCTTCCATTGCTGGTCTTCCTGTTTTATCTTCCCACTTGCTGGTTCATCAGTCTCAGCAGTTGCACGTATCACGAAAAGCCTCTAGCGTAACATCTGACCCATGGATGTGAACCAGATTGGATTTACTGGCTGCTACAATTGTGCCACAAAAGTGACATGTAAGTGTGTGTGTGTGTGTGTGTGTGTGTATACATATCTCAAAACCAATGATCTCAATTTTTCTATAGCTATGTATCGGTAAAGTCATAATTATTTGTATTGCTCTACAGCAGTGATTCTCAACCTTCCTAATATCGTGACCCTTTCATATAGTTCCTCATATTGTAGTGACCCCCAACCATAAAATTATTTTCGTTGCTACTTTATCACTGTAATTTTGCTACTGTTATGAGTTTGGCAACCCCTGTGAAAGAGTCATTCAACCCCCAAAGGGGGTCGTGACCCACAGCTTGAGAACCACTGCTTAGAGAACCCAGCCTAATACAGATATTAGTCCTTTAATCAAATGAAATAAGCTAATTTTAGACAAGGTTAAAATTTTATTTCCAAGAACAAAAAAGAGAAGACCTTATAACCTGGTTCTGTGAAGTTGTCTGTGATTGTTAGATGCTGTGTTAGTCTGGGTTGACTAGAGAAATAAATTCATAGACACTCATATAGATAGAAGAGAGAAGTTTATATCAAAGAGCAATTGTACATTAAGAAAACATCCCAGCCCAGTCCAGATCAAGTCTATAAGTCTGATATTACCCCATATGTTGACACTAGCCATAAATTCTGCTTCAGACTCAAGCAGTCATGCAATGATGCCAAATACAGCAAGATCTCAGGCTAGTGGGTAGAACATCTTCTGGATCCAGTGGTGGTGGAAGCATTTCAACACTGATGTGGGTCTCCATGTGGCTCCTCCAGCTCCAGGGCTCTAAAGCTCTGTCAACATAGCTCCATGTGGCTTGTCAACAGGAATTTATCACAGGGACTTAAAACAGAGAGAGTCTCCAGACTACAGGGAGGGATACAGGAGTTCTCAGAATCCTCAGGAGAAGGATATGGCCACAAAGAGGCCTCATTGCCTGTGGCCTGATTGACAGGCTAGACTCCACCTCTTATCACATTGACAGGAGATTATGTAACGGTCACGGGTGCTGCTGAGTAATCTCTGGCTCATAGCTATCTTTTGTACAGCAGAACAAAACACTGCCCAGTCTTGCTCCAGCCACATAATCACTGCTATCTTTGATCCTACAATGGTAGCCAATGTGCCAATCCATCTGTTGAAAGCTTTTCTCTTTTATGATCACTCTCTACTTTACCAAGCATAATGTTCTTTTCTAGGGACTAGACCTACTTGTCCTCATGTCCAAAGTAAGTGAGATTAAGTTTTGCTATCCTTATTTCTTTTTTCAATACTTTTATTGGGGCTCTTACATCTCTTATCACAATCCATACATTCCTCCAGTGTGTCAAGCACATTTGCACATATGCCACCATCATCATTTTTAAAGCATTCTCTTCCCACTTGAGCCCCTGATACTAGTTCCCCATTTCTTCCCCCTCCCTCCCTCCCTCCCTCCCCCTTGATAATTTATAGATCATTTTTTCCACATCTTACATCGTCCTCTGTCTCCCCTCACCAACGTTTCCTTTATTCATCCCCCTGGGAGGGGGTTCTAGATTGATCCTTGTGATTGATTCCCCCTTTCTCTCCACACCCTCCCCTAATCCTCCTAGTATCTCTACTCTCCTTGTTGGCCCTGAGGAGTTTATCTATCTTGGATTCCCTGTGTTTGGGGCTCTTATCTGTAGCAGTGTGCATGCCTTGGACTAATCCGATTTGAAGGGTAGAATTGATGTCATGATAGTGGGAGGAGGGAAGCACCAAAGAGTTAGAGGAAAGTTTTGTGTTTTATCAGTGTACTGCATCTTTACTGGCCCATCTCTTCCCTATGAGCCCTCTCTGAGGGGATGTCCAATTGTCTACAGATGGGCATTGGGTCTCCACTCCATGACCCCACCCCATTCACCTTAGTATTAAAAGAAAAAGATAAGACTTTGAGGACTGAAGTCTTTCTTGAGAACATTCTGACAGTACTTCTGGTAGGCCAGAATACATTTGATATCCTGTACCAACACTACAATTCAAACGCATAGATTTTCCTTCAGTCTTCCTCATTCATTGTCCAGCTTGCACATGCATAAGAGGCAATCGAAAACACCAAGATTAGTGTCAGGTACACTTTAGTCCTCAAAGTCATGTGTTTTATATTTAATACTAAAAGAGGTCTTTTGCTGTAGCGTTGCCCAATATAATACACTGTTTGCTTTCTTGATTCTTGCTTCTCTGTGTTGGTTATGGATACAAGTAAAATGAAATCCTTGACAGTGACAATGTATTTTCTATTCATTATAATGTTAGTTATTTGTCCAATTGTGAGTATTCTTGTTTCTTTCTTATGCATTGCAATCCATGCTGAGATTTGTAAATACTCAATTCCTATTATTCAGTCTTTCCACTGACTTCAAACAGGGTTGCACTTCTCTTAGTCTTTGACTTCTGAGGAGCATTCATTCAAGGCAAGAAGGGCCGCTGGGATGCAATGTGCCAGGTCCTTCTCTCCCTCTTTGCCAGGCAAAAAGGTTAGGTCCTAAGCAGCGCCAGTTTCCGCCACAGATAATAATCCCCCGACATAGGAAACTATCAAAAACAGATGCACCACAGTGGCGTCAGTTAGGAAAGACCCAAGAGTCACTCTGACTTGTGCTGTGTGTTGCAGAAGGTCTACCGGGTATATGTGGTCTCCCCCCAGTCTCGACAGGCCTTTCATGTAAAAGGTGAGTGGTGCTGATCAGAACACCCACACAATACTTCCTGACATAAACCCATTCACCAGGCAGGCAAGGGACCCAGAGAGGCCCAATGGCCTGCTCGTTGACTCAGGCCATCAAAGCACAACTGTCATGCATTTTGGTTGAAAAGTTGGTCAGGAAGAAAACCTGCAACTCACCCTAGACTACCACACAGTGAGGTAGAGTTTTGCATGATGTTTTCATTGCGGCTTCAATGAAACTTTATATTTTACTCTTCTGAATGCTCCCCAAGTGAGTAGTCATCTCCCACAGAAGCTCAGCTAAAACATGGCACCGCACCCTGGCGACAATCTGCACAATTTCTCTGCATACATTTTTCTCTCCAAAGCTGTGGGGGAGGTGGCTGGCTCTCCAGTCATTTTGAGCACAAAGACGAACATCTCCACTACCTTTCTTGGGGCTTTCTCACCAACAGGAAAGTGTCAAATAAAGGGTGTTTGCTGATTGTCTCTTTCTTGAAGAGAAACGTGACCTTCTTCTGCAGGAAGAAAACGATCTGTGATTATGAAAAATAAGTTCATTCCAGGCCTGTGGAGAGGAGCTTCCTGAGACAATGAGTTCTTCCGTGATAAAGGTAGGAATCCTTCACTGGCGGATGCTGCAGGTGTTAAAGAGCTCAGTTGCTAACTGGAAGGTTAGAGACTTGAGGCCACTCAGATGTGTGTTGGAAGAAAGACCTGACTATGACTGAAAATTCAACATCGAAAATACTGTGGAGCACAGTCCTGCTTTGACACGCGTTGGGGATGAGGAATTCTAATAGACTCTGATTCAAGTGATACCTGGTATATTAAAGCTATGCTATGGAGCCCTTGCTGATGAAGGTCAAGGACTGCAGACTTTAGTATACATTACCACTCAATGTAAGGAAGACAAAATCATGAGGAATGCACCAAAATCATGATAAATGGAGAAAATAGTGAAGTTATTAAGAATTTGGTCTTGCTTGGCTCCACAATTAACACTCAGGAGAGCAGCAATGAAGGCATCAAAAGATGTACTATGTTAAGTCAATTTGCTACACAAGACTGTTTTCAAGTATTGAAAAACAAATAAGTTACTTTGAGGACTAGGCTGTGCCTGACCCAAGCCATGGTGTTCTCCACTCATTGCCTAATATGAATGTGAAAGTATGACATTGAATAAGGGAGAGCAAAAAGGAATCAGTGCATTTGAATTGTGGTGCTGGCAAAGAACACTGAAAGCACCATGGAGTGCTAAATGGATGAATCCATCTGTCTTGGTAGAAGGACAGCCAGAGTGTTCTTTAAAGGAAAGGATTGCAAGGCTGTGTGTTATATACTTTGGGCATATTGTCAGGAAATGCCAATCCATAAAAAAGGACATCGTACGTGGCAAAGTAGAGGGAAAGTGAAAAAGAGGAAGGCTGTCAAGGAGATGGACTGACATAGTGGCAGCAACAATGGGCTCAGGCATAACAATAATTGAGAGGATGGCAATTTCCAGGGCCAGTCAATTGTTCATTCTGTTGCACATAGGGTCACTGTGGGTCAGAATGAACTCAATGCTACACACAATGACAACAGAGAAGAACGACCTTTACAAACTCATTGCAGACCTATTTAGGGTTTTTGAGGTTGTAAGTCTTTACAGGAGCAGATTGCCTCATCTTGCTCTGATGAAGAGACCGGTGATTTTGAACCACCAACCTTGCAGCTATTAGTCTCGCACTTACCAAGAGCATCATTAGGTATCAAATGATTTCAAATGATTGATTCTCCTGAGGTGTAAGTACTTCCCTAGTGCTGTTTTTCATCTTATAGATCTTTCTATTGTTGGGCTGAATATTGAGTCATCGGGGTGAATTTATTTCCATACCTGAAAGGTGACTTAGAACCATAGTCTCTGGGTTTTCACCAGTTTCTACTCAACTAGTAAGTCTGTTCGTTTTTGCGATTTTGAGTTTTGCTCCATGATGTTTTGTCACTCTGTCCAGGACCTTTTAATGTGATCTCTTACAAAGCAATTGGTAGTAGTACCTCTGCACCATCTAGTTTTTGTGATCTCAGGGTCATGAAAACTGGTAGTTACATGGCCCATTCATCCAATACACTATTTATTTACATTCATCCTTAATTTTCTTTGCTCTTATTTCCTTTAAACATGGAGAGATCAATTGGTGAACTTTGAAACTCAAGAGTTTTTAAGATTCTAGTTGATAGTTATTAAAATAGGATGTTCTACGGCGTTTGGGGTTATTGCAATGCTAATTGACCATGTTATGCACCCCGCCCCCAAACCCTACTCCTAAGCCCCTAGGTCTAATGATTCATTCCTTTCAGGTGTTTGGTTATGTATAAGTTTTCATAACTTTACCCCCCTGTGTGCTCTGCCACATGCCCACATATAAGGGGGTACTCCCCTCCCCCACCCCCAAAATGGAATTGTGTTGGGTGAGCGTGCTTTCAGAGTACACAGTTTCCCCACTGGGCAAACATCAAACAACTTGTTTTGAGTTCTTGCACCCAGTGCTGTCACATGGGAAGATTTTCTCTGGTCACAGTGAATATTTTCATAAAGCAGTTTCACTCAAACCCCTCTTTTAGTGATGGGTGACTTGGGAGAATAGCATGTGCCTCGGAAATTTTATTTCCTGCTCCGGAAAAATGCAGCGAAAACTGTTGTGATGTTGAACACAGCTTACAGGGATAGCACTGTTAGAATATCTCAAGTGTACGAGTGGTTTTCTTGTTTCTAAAAATGTGAAATATCGATTGAGGGCAAACATCATTCTGGACATGTGTTAACTTGGCCAACGGACAGAAATGTCGACTTGTGCTTTTGAAGTTCATACCACTAGATCTGACTGTTAATCAAAGTTTCTATTTAGAGGTTCTGAAAAGATCGTGTAACAGTGTGTAGCCAAAAGGCCTGAATTGTAGTAGACTGGGGACTGGTTTTGACACCACAACAATGCACTTGCTCACGCAGTCATCTCAATATGCCAAATTTTGGAAAATCAAAGAAAACAAAAAAACCCAGCATATCTCTCTTGCCCCACTCAACGTACTCACCTGACCTCACTCCATGTGACTTCTTTTCATTTCTGCAAATGAAGAGAGACATGGAAAGATTGTGCCTTGAGGACATAGAAAGGTGAAGGAAAAATATGAGGGAATTGCTGTCAGCCATCCAAACAGATGGTTTGAAACCTGTTTCAAAGAATGGAATTGCAATTTGATAAATGTATTAAGAATAATGGAGAGTACCTTGTGTGTGATCAGGTTGTTTTGTAAAAAAATTTAATTAAATATATAGCTGTGTTAGTCAAGATATACTAGAGAAACAAATTCAGGGAGACTCATATGTATGTGACACTGAGCTTTATATAAAAGCGCAATTATATAATGAGAAAACATCCCAGCCCAGTTCAGATCGAGTTCATAAGTCTGATATGAGCCCATATGTCTGAAACCAATCTATAAATTCTTCTTCAGACTCAGGCAACACATCCAAGGATGCTGAATACAGGAAGATCAGAGGCCAGTGGGTGGCAAGTCTTGTGGATCTAGTGTTGGTGGAAGCATCTCAGCTCTGGCATGGATCTCCATGTGGCTCTTCCAGCTTCAAGACTCTGGTTCTGTCAGCATAATTCCATGTATCTTGTCAGTAGGAAGATGAAGCAGAGAGCGAGCATGAGTCTGCCCTTCAGTGAGCAATTTATATACATTGTGCTTCCAAATGAGGTCATCAAGTTGTGACCTTATTGACAGGCTAGACTCCACCCCTTCACAAGTGGACAGGAAATTGTGTAACTGCCACAATAGCTTTGAAAAAAAATTATGTTTTTATCTTGGTAGCCCGTCATATATTTACATTAAAAACACGTATGCCAAGATTGTCTGCCAACCTGTATATGTTCCAAGGTGTAGTCCACTGCCTCCAACTGAATTCATTCTGCATGTCTCTCCATCTACTCATAGATTTCCATTATTGCAGGATTACAACCGTATTTACTTGTTGCCTTTAACCCTTAGAATCCTCGCATATCGTACCGTGTCGCCTTCATTCTTCTGCTGTCTCCCTCACACGTTCTACGGCCCTCTCCACCCAAACAAGCACGCGAATACCCTCCAGTTCAGTGCTTCTCAGCCTCCCTAACGCTGCAACCCTTTCATAAATGTCCTCATGTGGTGGGACTCCCCAAAACCATAAAATTATTCTTGTTGCTGTTTCATAACTATAATTTTGCTATTGTTATGAATTGGGCAACCCCTGTGAAAGGGTCGTTCGACCCCCAAAGGGCTCATGAGCCACAGGTTGAGAACCAATACTCTAAAGTTAATAATGTACTCTCCACTCCACTCCAAAACCCAGTAACCCTCTATTGATGCTTCCTCTCATGTGAAAACTTAACGTGACTTTTAGTATTAGGTCGGAGACAATTTCTCCTGTTTTGATTGGTTTCCTACCTGATTTCTTGACTCATGCCCTAAATATCACTTGTCAAAATTACTGTTATTTGTTCTAGAGAGGATGAAGAATTAGAAGGGATGATAGTCATTTGATGAAAACTGTATCTATTAAGGAGTTGTTCCGAATGAAATATCCTCAGGCCAGGGAGCATGTTCACATGAACTTGAGTATTTCTTTGTTTTCATGGCCTCATTCTTCTGGAAAGTTTATCTCTGTGGAGTTGCCTGAAGTAATGGCATTGTAAATATATGCCTACCATAATATTTTTGTTCAAGAACATTTTGTCCCACATAATCTGAGGCTCTGGATGTCAACTGGCCTTTACCCCCAGTTCAGTGTACCTTAGACTCATTGGCATTTCATGCTTGAAATGTTGGCCAAGTGAGAAGTCTTACACAAACAGAATGCAGTCCCTTGCTGGAATATGCCAGAGTGGGTTCAAATATGTTCCATTCCATCTTGGGCTTTTATGGATTCCCCATATCTAGGAAGCATGTAAGTGTGTTATTGTGACAGAAAATCCTTACCTATTCCATTGTATGGTTAACAACAATAAAGTTGTTGCTTCAGTGTCAACTTCTGGAGATGTCCTATTTTTCAAAGTAGAATTGTGGTCCCTACAGTTCTCAATGACTAGTCTTTCAGAAGTAATTCCCTGGATTTGTGTCTAAGGTGTCTATGGATGGACTCCAACCTCCAACCTTTTTGAACGGAACCCATTGACTGGAACCGTGATAGTCAAATGATTTCATGTCAACTTGAAGATATATGAAAGTGTAGGGGTGGTATCCAACCTGTTACCAGGTCACAACTTGATGCTACTTCCTCGTGGACCTGGGTTTCTCATAAGAAGCTTGAAGATAAACAAGTGGCCATCTAGCTCAGAAGCAACAAAGTCCACATGGAAGAACACACCAGCCTGTGTGATCGAGTGGTCCCAAAGGGATCAGTTACCAGGCATCAAAGAACAAAAAATCATATCATTGACTACACACCTCCATGATAGGATCGCTGAAGACAATTGGGTGCATAAGCAAATGTGGTGAAGAAAGCTGATGGTGCCCGGCTATCAAAAGAGATAGTGTCTGGGGTCTTAAAGGCTTGAAGGTGAACAAGCGGCCATCTAGCTCAGAAGCAAAAAAGCCCACATGGAAGAAGGACACCGGCCAGTGCTATCATGAGGAGCCAAGGGACCAGGTATAAGGTATCATGCAAAAAAAACCAAAACCAAACGATATAAGTGTGTGTATGTATGTGTATATATGTGTATATGTATATGTATATATATATACCATATTAAATGAAGGGGGAAGTGCAGAGTGGGGACCCAAGGCCCAAGTGTCGGCCAATGGAGATCCCCTCATAGAGGGGTTTAGGAGAGGAGATGGGTTAATTAGGGTGTGAGGTAGTACCAATGAAGAACACAGCTTTCCCTCAGATCCTGGATGCTTCCTCCCCCCAACTACCATGATCCGAATTCTACCTTGCAGGGCTGGATAGGACAGAGGCTGTACACTGGTATATGTGAGGGCTGGAGGTACAGGGAATCCAGGGTGGATGATACCTTCAGGACCAAGGGTGTGAGGGACAATGCTGGGAGAGTGGAGGGTGAGTGGGTTGGAAAGGGGGAACTGATTACAAGGATCCACATGTGACCTCTTCCCTGGGAGAGGGACAGCAGAGAAGGGAGGGAAGGGAGACTCCGGATAGGGCAAGATATGACAAAATAACGATGTATAAATTACCAAGGGCACATGAGGGAGGGAGGAAAGGGGAGGGAGGGAAAAAAAAAAAAGAGGACCTGATGCGAGGAGCTTAAGTGGAGAGCAAATGCCTTGAGAATGATTGGGGCAGGGAATGTATGGATGTGCTTTATACAATTGATGTATGTATATGTATGGATGGTGATAAGAGTTGTATGAGTCCCTAATAAAATGTAAAAAAAGAAAAGAGGAGAAAAAAATGATTAGGGCAAAGACTGTACAGATGTGCTTTATACAATTGATGTATGTATATGTATGAACTGTGATAAGAATTGTATCAGCCCCAATAAATTGTTAAAAAAAAAAAAAAGAAGGACCCAGGTAACTTCCCCCCCCCCCCCCCTCTGCTTACACCTTCATGCTTTCTGGTCACGCTGAGAGCCGTCAGGACCCTGCCCTGTTTCCACCATCATTGGATCCATGTGACTTTTCATCAAGTGGCCTATGATCTTCCCACATTCTGCATCATTGCATGTGGATGCGTGAGTCTGAAGAGGGAATTTTGGACCAGTTTTCGGGTTAGGGACTTGAAATAGACTGGGTTGGGATATTTTTTGATATAAAGTTCTTTCTTTATCCTGTAGTCAACCCGGCCTAGCACAGTAACAGTCAAAGACTCTTGACAAACAATAGGACACTCTGAGACTCATATTATTTTTTTCTCTTCTATCTCAAGAATTGCCTTCTTCATAGTTAGTAAAACAAAAGCAACGTTTCAAAAATTGTTTTTAATCCCTCAAAGAGAAAATATACTTTATAGCTATTCCACTTTATTTACTGAGCTATGAGTTTCACCAACATTATTCTTTAGTCCTTGAGCAAGTAATACACTCACCCTTAAAATGCTGTAAGTAGTCGATAATCCATTATTACAGTAAGCCGTACACTCTCACAGTAATTATCTAATAACCCCTTATAAAAGACCATGGCTTCCTAATCTGTTTATAATTATCATTTCAATGATCCTGCACATTAATGTCTGACCTTCAGCAACTCTGACCTGATCTTAATTAGCTCTAATATCAAATCATCACTACATAAGAAACTAGCCATGACCAAATGAATGAACCCCAGGTACAGTTAATTTCTAGAGCAATTATCTTTTCATGTAGGGAGATTTAAATGATTATCTGCACAATTTCACACAGTTTTATGTAATTCTGCAACATTATAAATTCCGTTTTAAACCATATTTCAAAGGCAGGACTCCTCTGCCTGGTTTTATCTGGTATTCTAAATGCTTTCCTATAATATCACACATCATCTCTGTTTGTAATATAGGCAATTTTGTGTCATTATTTTCAATTACAAACAAATAGAAAAAAATCATGTACAAGTGATGTATTGAAGCTAAATATCTAACTAGGTGGCAAGGTGATCAGAAGCAAGGGTTCAAAAGTTCTATCTTACAGGAACATATTGAAATTCATTGATGAGATAATAAGTGGTTTGAAGAGATTATTGTCCTTGTTAGGTGCTGTGCAGTCCGTTCTGTCTCAAAGGGGCAATAAAACAAAGCTTTGGCAGGTCTCTCACCACCTTCATAAATATCGTTATGTTTGCGCCCATTGTTAGAGCCACTGCGTCAATCCTTTTTGAATTTTTGCTCTATCATCAAACAAACGTCCCTAGAGCTTGACTCCATCCGCAGCCTGATGACCAACCCTCCATTGAAGAGGCAGCACTTCCTCGGTCATCTTTTGAATGCCTTCCAGCCCGAGGGACTCATCTTCCAAGACTAGTAGCCAGCAATGTTCTGCTGCTAAACATAAGATTTTCAGTGTGCAAAGTCTCAGAAGCGGACAGTCAATTGATGCCTTCTTCAACGTCTGCTTTTAGTCCAGAAGCTGTGCTTCAGCTTGTTCACCAGGGGTGACTCTGCTGCTATTGGAAATACCCCTGGCTTCACTTCCAGCAGCACAATAGCCTGTAAGCCCCCACAGGATGGCAAGTGACAGATTGTGATGAAAAGCATGGAAAACGTAAAACACGCATTCATATGCACAGTGGCTCTACTGAGCACTGCATACCCTAAGGATGGAGGTTCAAATTCCATAGTGGCTTCAACGAAAAAAGTGCTAGGAACCTGTTCCTATCATGGTAACGCCTAGAAAACTCAGAGAGCAGTTCTGGTGTCTCTGGGAATGAGAAATGACGCCACCACAACACATACAACACAGTTATCCCCTTACCCAAGCCTGAGGGAGATCCTGCAAGGGAAGTACTTGAAGCTCCAGTGCAACTTGGCCTTAACCCTGAGGTCTGCCCAGACAGTCTGTGCTTAAAGTCACCCAACTTTCTGAGTGAAGCTTGTAATGCATTGCCATCCCCTTGGCAGTCTGCTATGTGAATATACGGAAAACAAATTCACCAACTCCTTGGACATCATGGCAAAAGTATTTTAGGGCCCAAACAAGAATTTCAAAAGAACTGTGGCAGGAAAATGCTTTCTGAGTATTGTCTCTGCTACTCAAATTAGGGGACAGAATGACCCGAGTGCGATGTTTCGGTGAGAATGTTTACTGTGCTTTCTCTCTCAGCACCATTTATCAAGCCTGGCCATTGAGCTTCCTAATCAAACTTCTTGCAATTGCTAATATTTCGTCCCAGACGCCAAAGCATTTGTCGAGCAGCCATCAGGCATGGGGGCCTCCCTGAGGAGGGTGATTGATTTGAAAGTAGTGGGGATGGAGGATGCTGTGTGTATCCTGGGAGACATCTCCTTGAGACAGTCCCTCTGAGTGGCTGTGACAGATCACCTAGAGGAGGGCGTTTATAGGGGAATTCACTTACTGACCACGTAGGTCCCTCTTGCTCACTGTTATTTCTGAAAAGGAAATAAGATGACCAATTTATATCTGTTCATATATTTTTAAAATTTATTTGTATACATATATATTGAATTATTGATAGCAGCTTAGTAGATGGGAAATATTGTTTGGGAGGAGCTGATTGCCTGAGAAGCTTTAAATTCAGAACATATTTTAAGAGGGTAGTTGAAATTAAAATATGGACCCCGAGACAAAACCATGGCTCTCTCTTGAAACTTGCTCCCAGGTGCTAACACACATTTCATCAGGGTCTCACAGAGCAAGGGAAGTGAAACTTTGGTATGCCTGAGTCACCACAGAACATCCACATGGTCACCCAGGTGACCATCGCTGACAGAACTCCAGTGCAGGAAACGGTCCCTGAATATGAAGCTCCTCCAGGACCCGATCGCCTCATTCCTTAGATCCAAAGGCACAAAGGGCTTTGGGCTTGATGGATGAACCCACCCCACCCTCACACCATGCTCCATTCTGACACATCTGCCATTGAATCAGAAAGGCAAAGAGACCACATGGTGTGTCTCCCACACTCAGATTAAGGTGTTCCCAATGTAGCCACATGGTCTTCATTGCAAGAGAAGAAGTGATGAGATCAGTTAAAGTCCTTGAGCAGGTCTCATTCTGCACGCATGCCAATTCCAAGGCAGGCTTAGAAACCAGCACATCCCCATGCCCTCTGTGCAAAGATCATTCTGTTCTTTGTTGCTTTCCACTTCTTTCAAACCCTTTGCAAAGTGCTGGAGGTTTTGAGTAACGGTGCCTCCTTTTCGTTACTGAGTTGAAAGGTAGAGCCCCTGAAGCACCTTTCTGCCACTGGACTTCCCTCCTTCAAAGAAAGCCCTTGGGCCTATAATATCATTCTGGGTTTTTTTAAATCCTTGAAGTTCCCAGAGGTAACTATGCAGCTAAATGTAGAATTCGACCTTTGCTTTTAATTTTGTTACCTACTCTAAATACCTGCTTTAAAACAAGCTCATTTGAGAGTAAAGGCAGTCATTTCCTAATACGATAGGCCCCCTGGTACTGCTTAAGGATGTTTCTGTGAGGCAAGGGGGCCAAAGAGTATGTTCTCACCAGGGCCCAGGAGGCAGACTGCTTCTGAATCTGTCTCATGCACCTTAGGGGACAATGGAGCACAAGGTTTCATGTGACTGGTGTGGACTCCGGTGCTACCTCTTTCTATTGGTTTGTCGCAGGGAAGATCCCTCCAAAATAAATGAAGATAGCAGGAACAGTCATTCATCCATGGATTTCCTCATGTCCCTCCCTTTGAAGGCAACTGATTGGTGGGGTGAAATTGCATAGCCCAGCACAAGATCTTCTCTGGCCCATAGGAAGGTCAGAGTACAAGAAGCAGGACTGACCCCAACACATGTCCAACATATGTTGAAAAATATAATAAGATAGGGGTACAAAGAGTAAACCAATGAAACGGAACAATATACATCTCAGGGACAGACAGATGCTGTTTGCGATTGTGTGCCATTGAGTCAATTCCAACCCATAGAAACTGTATTGGTCTGGGTTGACTAGAAAAACAAATTCATAGACACTCATATATGTGTAAGAGAGAACTTTATATCAAAAAACAATTGTACATTAAGAAAACATACCAGCCCAGTCTAGATCAAGTCCCTTTGATATTACCCCATATGTTGATACTAGTTCATTAATTCCTCTTTAGACTCATATGAACATGCAATGATGCTGAATGCAGCAAGATTATAGACAAGAGGGTGGTAAGTTTTGTGGATCCGGTGGTGTTGGAAGCATCTCTGCACTGGCATGGGTCTCCACGTGGCTTCTCCAGCTACAGGACTCTGGTTCTATCAGCATAGCTCCATGTAACTTGTCAAAAGGAATGTCTCCCAGTGAATCAAAGCAGAGAGAGTATCTGGCCTCCAGTGAGCTAATTATATCATTCACACCTCCAAATGAGGTCATCAAGCTGTGACCCGATTGACAGTTTCAACTCCACCTCTTTCCCTTTGCAAGTTGACAAGAGTTTATGTAACTGCCACAGAGACATCGTGCACCATAGAATGAAACACTGTCCGGTCCTGCACCATCCTTACAACTGTTCTTATATTTGAGCCCATTATTGCGGCCACTGTGCCCATCCATCTCTTCGAGGGACTTCCTCTCTGGTGCTGCTCCTCTCGTCCTTGGGCTTAAGTAATGTCAGTGTCTCTCAGGCTGGAGTGCAAGGTCAACTCTGCTAGGCAATGGCCCTCCAATGAGAAGGGGCTCCCTCCTGAAGTTATAGTTGTGTTTGGGCTTGTTTTTCTGTTTTGTTTTAATACATCACATTATCTCTATGATAGCTGCTGGCCAAAGAACCCAGAAAGTTGTCATCTGAGACAAGATATGTGTTCAGCCAAGATAAAATGCTGGGATGTCTTTAATTTCATGGGAGAATCATTGGGTCACTATGAATCGGGACCGACTCAACAAACCGCACCTAAAAACAACTAATCATGTTAATGATAGCAATAACAACAACACTGCCACTCTAGCGTTGTTAGCTAAGAATGAGAGCAGGGATAAGAAAAACATTCAATGAAGAGCCTAGAAGACAGCCTCAAACATGTAGAAAACAGAATCTTAAGCAGCACATTTGCATTTGATTCAGTATTGAAGCATACTTTTATATATATAGTGATTGTTTGACAAAATAATAAAAATGCCATAGTGTTTTACAACACATGTAAAATTTAATTTCATTTAATACTAGCACAAACTATGGGAAGGGGTAGAGATTCGAATTACCACTTTGTAAAAAAATTTTAATAATAAAAAGATTAAAAATAAATTTTAAAAAAGAATGACCACTTTGTAAAGCCTTGGTGCTATAAGATGTAGAATTCATGGTTTATGGTTGACTTTAAAAGAATATAGGTTGTCATTTCATAATTTTCTATGAATAGAATGCTAAATTAATTAATAGCTAGTTGCACTAGTCTACAGCTAGAAATTGGAAACCAGAAACCTAGCAAACTGACTGGAAGAAATCTGTATTTGTGCCCATTCCAGAGAGAGGTAACCCACAACAAGGTGAAAGTTGCCGAACAATATTATTTGTATTGTATGGAAGTAAAATGTTGGTGGAAGTTATTCAACAATGGTTGCAGACGCACATTAACAGACAACTGACAGAAATTCAAGGCAGATTCAGAAAGAGATGTGGAAGGATATCAAAATGATGCCAGGTGGATCCCAGAGAGGTGCCTGCTTGCAAGTTTCTGACTTTGCATAGACATTCATAACAAATGCTATGTGTGAGTCATAACAAGCTGTGGATAGCATTGTAAAGAATGGGAAATCCAGAACACCTACCTCTGCTCAGGCAGAACCCGTAAACAGAACAAGAGGCAGTTAGTTATTCAAAGGGAACAAGGAAATAGTAACTGTTTAAGAGCAGGGAAAGTGTGTGTCAGGTTGTATCCTTTTACCATATTTATTCAATCTGTGTGCTGAGCAAATAATCTGAGAAGCTGGAGGACATAAAGAAGAGCATAACATCACGGCTAACACACGGCGTATTAACAAGCTGAAATAAGCAGATGACACAATCTTGCTTGCAGAAATTAAAGAGGACGTGAAGCACTTCTTGACGAATATTAAAGACGTCACCCCTTCACAACTGGACCAACAGACAAAGACAACATCACGATAAGATGAGAAAACATGGAAGTTGCCAAGGGTTTCATTTTGCTTGGATTCACTGTCAAAGGCCATGGAAGCAGGCAAAAGCTCAATGACTGACTATTGCATCAGGCAAGTCTGTTGCACAAGATCTCTTGAAAGTGATAAAGATCAAAGATATCACTTTGAGCAATAAAGTGTACCTCTCCCAAGACTTGGCATTTTAAATCACCTCAGAGGCATGAGAAAGTTCAACAATAAATGAGATAAAGTAGAGGAGAATCGATGTCTTTGATTTTAGAGAGCTGATAGGGAACATTAAGCATATCCTCCTTGAAGGAAGGTACTTTATAAGCGAGGATGGTGAGACTGAGTCTCATGCACATGAACATGTTATTTGGGGAGATGAGTTTTTGGGAAAGGACATCATGCTTGGCAAAGTAGAGAGTCTGTGAAAAAGAGGAACGCCCTTGATAAGGTGAACTGACACAGTAGCTGCTATCATCGAATCAAAAGTAACCATATTTGTGCAGGATCGTTGGCTTTTTTTTGTTGTTGTTGAACGTAGGATTTTTATGAGACAGGATTCACTCAAAGATACCTATCAGTAACAACATATAAGTAATTAGTCACTAAATGGGGAAAATGTAAAAAGCATATAAGTAATTAGTCACTAGATGGGGAAAATGTAAAAATGTTAAAGAAAACTTTAAGGAGTGTAAAGGAACAAAATAAATTATTTTACATATCAATCAAAGAAATAATTTTTTAAATATCAGATTGCATTTAAAAAGCAACTGTTATGAAAGACTCACCTTAACCACAGTACTACATATCCAGTTTATAGAAGTGAATATAACAGTAAAAGGGTAGAAGTATATACTATGCAAAAACTAGGTAAAAGAAGCTTGATATAAATATTTTAACATCAGAAACAACAGGCTTGGAAATGAGAAATATATATTTAAAAAACTGTATCTTAATGAAACCAAGGCTAATTTCAACAGCAAAGTTTAATTCTTTAGCACATATCTAATAATACAGCCTCAAAATTTGCGACGTAAAGAAAACATACGTAAAGCTAAATGAAGAAAGAATTACTACAATCGTGATTTTATCATAGCTCTCACAGTAATTAAAATAACTGATTAAAAATTGTTAAGATGCATGTATTGGGCACATATTGAACAATATTGAACAATAACCCCAAGAACTGCAGGAAACACATTGTTTTCTAATACACACATAAGAAACATTTGTCATTTTATAGAATTTGAATTATTCACACCATTTCTCTGAGTATGGTGGACATAATTATAGATTATGAAGATAAATGGAAAATCTCAAAATATTTGAAAACCAAATATCTCATGATGCAAAAAGAAAAATGAAATGAAAACTACAAATATTTTAACTAACAGAAAATAACTGAGAAATTAATTTGTATGTCAACATATATGTAAGAAACGAAAAACGACTGCGCATGAATGACCTAAGGAGCAACTGCAATCACAAACTGAAGCTCGTACTGAGAACGACGGGAACCCCGCACGCTTCATTGCACTCCTGTGGAACCTGTTCACGAATCAAGAGGCTCTGTTCAAATAAAACAAGGGAATGCTGGTTTAAAATCAGGAAAAGCGTGTTTTACGACTGTACCTTTTTATCATAACTATTCAATCTGTATGTCGAGCAAACAACCTGAGTGCCGTGGAAGCAGACGTCAAGAAGTCAGATGGCGTGTGGGGCAAATCTGCGGCATCTGATCTCTTTCAGAGCTTTAAGGCCAGCGTGCCATTTTTAAGACTGAAGTGCACCTGAACCAAATCACGAGGTGGCCAGTCACCTCATCTGCACGTGCAAGTGGGACATTGCATAAGGAATCAATAACTTGGAGTGAAGGGGTTGGTGAGGAATATTGAAAGTATCATGGACTGCCAGAGACTAAGCAAGCATTTCTTGGGAGAGGTGCAGCTGCAATGCTACTTCGAATTAAGGATGGCAGGACCTCATTGCTTGTCCTCTGGACATGTTACAAGGAGAGACAAGCCCCCTAGGAAAGGGTGTCGTGCTACATAAGAAGAGGGTCAGTGAAAAAGAGGGAGAGCGTCAAGAACATGGATTGACCCAGTAGGTGTACCAACGGGCTTAAACATTACCCTCAGTCAGGAGGATGGCTCGGGCCTGGACAGTGTTTCATTCTGGTATGCATGAAGCTGGTCGTTATGAGTCTGAACTGACTCGACGGCACCTAACAAAACCAATCTCGATGGATTGTAAAACAACTTGGTATTAATTTTTGAAGAAACTGCAGGTTTGTTTTCCAAAGTGTTTGGCTGACTTTGTATTTCTATCAGAAATTCATCTTTGAAGCATCTATTGTTAGTCTGTCTGACTATAAATTTGAAAGAAAGCATACTAGCTTCTCATTGTGATTCTAATTTGAGTTTTCCTAATGATTAGTGATGCTGAGCATCTTTTCATGTGTTTATTATTTGTTAATCTTCTTTGGTAAAATTTCTAATTCAAATCCTTTGACTATTTTTTTAATTGGGCTGCTTTATAGTCTGAATAATCATTGAATATATTCTGAATAAAAGCCATTTATCAGATATAATATTGCATTCTATTCTCCAGTGTGTGGTTTCTCTTTTCAACTTTGAATGGTATCTTTTGAAATAATACTGTTTCCTTTCAATATAATTTCATTCATTCATTTTTTTAAATCATGTGTTGTGATTGTGGCATCATATCTCACAGCTCTTCCTTTTATCCAAGACCACAGAGATTATTTCCTAAGTCTTCTCCTAGACGTTCTGCCTTTTCAACCTTTACACTTAGGTCTCAGATCCATTTTGAGCTACTTTTTGTGTGTGGGGGGTGAGATAAAGGTCTTCATTATCATTATTATTTTAATTGTTGGATTTTTTTTTCGTACATTGATATTTGGCTGTCCCAGTACAATCTATGGAACAGAAAACAATTTCTTCACACACATAATTACCTTGACGCCTTTGTTGAAAATCAATTGACCGTCATGTGAGAGTTCATTTCTGCTTTCCCAATCTGCTTCTTCGCTGTGCACTCCTATTTTGATTACGGCACCTAGTGTTAGAAAATTTTGAATAAAGAAATCTAATTCTCACAATATTTTATCTAATTAAAAGTTATGATAGCTATTCTCTTTCCTTTGGGTTTTCATAGACACTTTAATAAGAAGTGATCAGTTTTTAGTAATACCTTGGACTGTAATCCTCAAGGTCAGCAGTTCAAAACCACCAGTCTCTCCGTAAACAGTAGAGGAAACTCAGTTCTACCTTGTCATAAAGTATCAGGAGGAGTGGGCATCGAGTCAATGGCAGTGAGCTATCAGTATCTTTCCATTTTTCAAAACCTTTTCATGATGTTATTGTTTCAGTGTACTTTCCAAAACAAAAAAAAAGTGTCAGGCTGAAAATACTCCACTCTTACATTTGATAGTGTTCATCTGCGATAAAGCTCATCTACATGGGAGATTTTCTTTGTAGGAGGACGTTAAAGAACCAATCCAATTCCTTTATTACTTGTGGGACATTTAGGATTTTCAATTTCTCCTTTAGTCATTGCTGGTACATTTTTAGGAATGTGTCTGTACAGTAGCTAATAGGTTGGCATACATTTTTCCTAATACTTTTTTTCGTGACATCTCTGCTTTAATTCTTGATTTTGCTTTCTGTCCGATAACCATTTTAGCTAGAAGATTGTGAATTTCTTGATATTTTTGCAGAACCAACTTTTCTATTTAGTTTGTTCCAGTTGGGTTTTGGTTTCTTATTCTACAGATTTGGTTCTGATTTTTATTATTTTCTTCTTCTTACTTTTGTTTAAATTTGCATTTGTTTCATAAAGTAAAATCTTAGACCACTGTTTTAGACATTTCTTCTTGTATTAGGCTGAGTTCACTAGAGAAACAAAACCAGGGACATATGTATATATATAATAATATTATAACCATTATATATTTATTTCATAATTATATGTAATAATAAAATATATTATATAATATCTTTATAAATAACGTTATACAATACATTTATATATAAATAAATATTTGTATGTATGATCAACACTTATAACCTGTTCAAGATAACAGGCTATAAATGTATCTCATGCATCAAATTCCTTCTGTTTTAGGTAAGCTGAAAGGAATGTGGAGAAAAGCAATCTCATACCATTAATATGTTCTGAGGTTGTACTGTAAATTAAATTAGGCTCTTACTGAGTTACATCATCCTACCCCCATGGCTGTTTTTGTGCTGACTTACAGATGCATAAACAATAGGTTACAGAAATTATGTGACTAGACTTTGGTCACATGTCTGAATTCAAACCCAGACCTATTGCTCCCCAATACCCTGGTCTTTCCATGGGATCTTCTACCTCCTGCATGTATTGTTTTACCTTTTTCTACACATACCACCAGACTTCCCAGAAAAATACTGACTGTGGGGAATCCCTCAGGAAAACAAGCTGAGAACACAGAAGTTCATGCTGATCCCTGATATCACCTTAAAACACCGGGGAACACGATGCCGCTCAGATTTCACTAAGAACCCAGACAAGGACATCTTCCAGACTGGACCAGAGCTACTTCTTCTGAACAATAAGAGGCACCACCTTAGACAAACACTAGTATGTCCCTAGCACAGAAAAGCAGTAAAGCCTGATGGTCAACCTAGAGGTTGACCGTTGGTATTCCTCTCAGAAGAATTCTCCTGGAACATTTCCTCCATCCTGCCCATGGACCAGAGTCCCTAGGTGATGCAAATGGTCCCTGAGAGTCACTTCTGACTAAAAGTTTGGATGTTTGAGTTTGCCCAGATGCACCTGCAATAAAAGTCATTGGGCTATTTCCCCAAAAAATCAGTCATGAAAACCCTCCGGGTACCGTTCTACACTAACACGAGGTCGTCATAAGCTGCCATCTACACGATGCTCACTGTTGGTTTCTTGCCAAATGCCACCAGGCAGAATATTCCTTCCCAGGCAGAGCTAGAAATCTGACGGACGGCCCTGCCTTAGCATGGAATGTGCCAAACTCAGAAGGGCTTCGGAGTTGTGTTTTGTTTTTTTTGAGGGGGGTCGGGGTGTGAATACTCTTTCATGATATCTCACTAGCCTTTGTAGAGAATGGACGTTTCTGCTGTTGCTTCTGCCTTGTGATTGGGAAACTTTTGAGTCTATACACCCCTCCTTACCTCAGGAAGCTCCTGTGGGTTCCACAAGCCACTACTTCCCAGAAGCCTTGACCTGGAAGCTCCTGTGGGTGCTACACAAGCCATTACTTCCTGGAAGCTTTGACCCGGGTTTCAGGGTTTCTACAATTTTCACAACACACCTCCACATGCACTAAATGTACAGTAGACATACACTGAGTATTCCTTTGTTTTCATGGAAATGGTAGGGCCAAGTTGTTGTTAGAAGTCATTGGGTTGGTCCTGACTCATAGAGACTCTACCTACATCGGAGTGAAATTGCTCATCTTGCTCCATATTCACAATTGTTCCTTTATTTGAACCCATTGTTGCAGCCACTATATCAATCCATCTTGTCGAGGGAATTTCCTCTTTTTTGCTGCCTCTCTACATTACCAAGCATGATGGCCTTCTCCAGGGACTGGTCTCTCCTGACAACCTGTCTAAAATATGTGAGACAAACTGTCACATCCTTGCCTCTAAGAATCATTCTGTCTGTATTTTTTCCAAGATAAATTTATGTGTTCTTTTGGCAGTCAGTGGTGCTTTCAATATTCACACAATTCAATGAATCACAATTCAAATGCATCAATTCTAATTAGGTCTTCCTTACTCAATGTCCAACTTTCACATGTGTAAGACTCAAAAAAAAACCCAACAACAACAAAACTTCCAACCCGCTGTGCGTTTCTGAGACTGCAACTATTTGCGGGAGTAGAAAGCCCAGTCTCTCTCCCCTGGAGCTGCTTGTTCATACTGCTGGCCATGGGGATCACAGTCTTCCTCATATATTAAAATGCAATGGCTTGGATAAGATGCACCTTAGTCCTCAAAGTCAACCCCTATTTGGTTAAATAGGTCTTGTGCAGCGGATTTGCTTAATGAAACATGCCATTTGATCTTTGGACTGCTGCTTCTATGAGCATTGATTTTGGATCCAAGCCAAACAAACTTCTCAGCAACGTAACACTTTTTTTTTTTCCATTTAACATGATCTAAATTATTGGTCTAGTTGTGAGGATTCAGGTCAAATAAGGGCAATTAAGAATACTATTATTTAGTAGGAATCCGGGATCCTCATAGAGCATCTGTTGGAGAAACATACGATCCGCTCATGTCATGAACTCCTTTCTCTTCCAGTCGCATCTTTGGGTAGACCTAGAATGAACTTGCGGATACTGAAAGCATTAAACAAACAACGGGGGGAACTTCCAGTCGGGTAGCACAGTTTGCTGAGGGAAAGGTGGCTTCTTTGAGGTGTCAGTGGGTTAATATTTGATTCAGAACAACCCCCTGTGAGCTGCCTCAGAGGGTGTTCTAGGCTGTCATCTTCATAGGGCCAGTTAGGTCTTTCTCTCACGAAGGAACCTGTGCTAATGTTGCAGTGCGGACTAAATTAAAATCTGTAAGCCTATAGCGCAAGAGTGCTTTCCACCTTACATCCATCAGCCTTTAGGTCCAAACTGAGCAGCTCTTCCGTGGGAGAAAGCTGAGGCTCCCTGCCGCTGTAAAGACGAATAGCCTCAGAAACCCCGTGAAATCATTCTGCTCTCTGCTACAGGGTGGCGATGAACCCAACAGTGTTATCTTGAGTTGGGTGTGCCATTTGTTCTTTGGTGTATAGCACACACTGTTTCAAAATTTAGTGGCTTAAGATAATGACTGCTCATTAACATACGATCTATGGTTTGGATTTTGATTTGAGCTCAAGTGAATGATTCCCCCACTGGTTTCACTAGGTCCACACATGTGGCTGCATCCAACAAATGATACAGCGAGGGTTGGATGGCCTCAAAGGCATCATTCACATGGCTGCCAGCTGGGCTCCTCAGTTCTACTCGATACAGCTATCCAACAGGCCTAGCTCAGGCTTGTTTGCATCAGGAACTCAGGGCTCAGGGTTCCTAGTGCAGCAAAAAAAGGGTGAATCCAAATGCCCAAACGTGCTTTCTAATGGTCTGCTGGCTCCATCTGTCATCAGGTCAAGCTCAAGCAGCAGGTGGTGGACATATAGATGCTAACTCTTGATGGGGACAGCTCAAAATAATGTTTCGTAATCTATCACACACACACACCCAGCACGTGTTCATCTGTACGTTTTCCTTATAGTGCTGCCCTTCACGTCCGAGCTCGTGTCTTATCTCCCGTGGCACCCTGCGCTTCCCTTAAAAGCATGCCGATTGATTAACCATTCATTAAATATTGATAACATACCTATTATATTCCAAGCATTGTTTCAATGTTGGAAATGAAGACCACAGGATAAATGGATTTACCAAACCCTGAAGAGAAAGATCAGGAGGATAAATGGTCCACAATGAATACTATTAATAAAGGTAGGTATTTCCATTGAGTGAGTTCTGGGAGATGCATGGAAGAGACATGATCTAGGCCTTGACAGATGGGTTGACAGTATCCAAGTGATGAGGAAGGCTTGTGCCTACAGTCAACATTGACACTGGCATGAAATGGGCTCTGCCTAGGATCAGAAGATGCCCAGTGTTGGAAGTGCTGGTATGTAAAATGATGCTAGTGTCAGGTCTCTATCCTCAAGGAATGTAGGGTTATTAAGAGGAGAATGCTGGCCTGCTAACTTCAAGGTTAGCTGTTCAACTCCACCAGCAACGCCTAGGGAAAGAGATGGGTCTTTCTATTCCTATAAAGATTTACAGTCTGGGAAATCCACAGAGGCAGTTCTACTCTGGGCTTCTGAGTTGCTATGAGTAGGAATTGACTTGATGTCAGTTGAGCTTGGCTCCTTCTTAGAGAGTAGAAGCAAGTGATTTAACAATTACTCGGGGATGCAGGAGTGCTTTGATCTAGTACACTACTGAGGGAGTGGCATCTAATTCAGAGGAGAGGAGATGGCTCCTGAGCCACAGCGTGATAAAATAGAGAAAGAGATTAAAAAAAAAAAGGAAAGGCTCACAAGAGCTAAAGGATGCGAGAAAGGAACTGTGCTGTGTGTTCATGCAGACAGAAAGTTGCTGGGCAACTAGAGAGACAGATGTCAACTAACTCACAAAAGGCCTGGGAGATGGAAGGGGGCATTCAAACTTTATTCCAATGTTGGCAGGAAGTACTGTGTGCGTGCCCACATGTACACACTCGCGCATGTGCAACTACAGACAGATGAAAAAGTAAGGAGGAGGTTCCAGTATTCTTAGATTTACATGTTAGAGAGCATGTTCTTTCAGGCCGGAATGTGATAGACAGAGTTATGGATTTTTCTTTGTTCTTCCACCCCTGCCCTATCCCCCAATATGCTGAAATCCTAACCTCTATAATTGAAGACGCCATCCTTTAGGAAATAGATTTGTCTTTGTTAGTCTACAGAGGCCATGCCGATACATCATGTGCTCCGTACTTAGTCCCTTTTTTAGGAATAAAAAGAGCAGATTAGACATAGAAAGAAGCATATATCAGAGAAAACAGATACCGTGGGAATGGCTGCACCAAGACAACATAACACTGAGTAAAATTAGTCAATCACAAAAGGACAAATATGATATGAATCCATATTACAAAAGGGGAAAATAGATAAAGACTCTCATCCCAATGGGAACAGACTTTGTCGTTATTGTTGTAGGTGCCCTCGGACCAGTACTAACCCATGCTGACCCCATACACAACAGACATCAGCACGCACCATTGCTCTGAGGCCTGAGCCCAGGGGTCAGCCACGGCATCAATCCATGTCATCGAGGACATTCCTCTTTTCTGTCACTCTCTCCACTTTACCAAGCATGATGTCCTTCTCCGGGAACTGGTCTCTCCGGACAACACATCCAACGAATGTAAGATGAAGTCCTGCCATCCTTGCCTCTAAGGAGCACTCTGGCCTCACTTCAGACTTTGGAGGTTGCCAAAGCCAGGAGGGCCAGGAAGAGAAGATAAAGCAATGAACTACACTATTGATGAGTGCCGATGTTGGTGAAATGGAACAGGGCGTCCACAAGAGGGAGAAGAAGAATCAGGGTGAAGGGTAAACTTCTATGGCATTTAATTAGTAGCTTAAACTGTTTAATGCAAAACTAATGATGTGGAATGTAAACCCTACCCCCTACTTTACAATGAAAAAATTATGAAAAAGAAAAAAAAACCTGCTTTATTGAGCTATAATCCACACATCATTTTAACAAGAAGCAAAAGCACTCAGGGATCCTGACAAAAGAAGAATTTGCAAAGCCTGGACTTTGGATAGGAGTTTTAGGCTTCAAAACTACAAGAAAACAAGTTTCTGTTCTTGAAAGCTATCATTGTGGTGTCAGTTACATGAGCACCAGTAAACTGAGACAGACAGGTTGAAGGGAGATGAAAATGGATCCACTTTAATATTAAGCAAGTGAGTGGGTGCAGACAGGGCACTGGTAATGGAGAAGAGCAGAGAGATTGAAAAAGTCCAAAGATAAGAGCCACATGAGTGACTGATTTTGCGTGGCTTGAGGGTTGGAAGGACACAGAATGGAGAGGAGGGGAGGATCACAGAGCCCTGCACACTCTTCCCTGCGCCTCACTCGGCCTCTTCCAGGGTGGCCTCAGCCATGGTCTCATGACTGTGGTGTCATGTGCCAGTACAGTTCAGCCTGAGAACCTTGGCACATACTGTTCCCTTAGCCTATAACTCTTTCCCCAGGTTATCGCCTGGCTTCCTTCCCTCCTCTGGAGTCACTGGACCCACCTTACTGAATCTGCCACCAATACTCCACCTTGTTCTCTCAATCCCCTCTGCCCCTTTCCATGGAACTTTTCACTTACAAGAATGCTATGCAATACTTATTTACTATGGATGCTCTTGGTCAACCTCCTTCTACTAAACTTTCAAACCCATGAAAGCAGAGAATGTGCCATCTCTTTCATATTCCTGCTGCTGAGAACAGTGCCTATCCACCAAAGAGATGCCTAAATTTGCTAATTCAATGTGTCAGCATTGACTGCATCATTGCAAAATATTCAGAATTTTCAGGTCAGATAAGAAAAGCCCAGAATCGGGCCCTGACAGCTTGGGAGGGGGTGTCGGGGAGAGCAACAAGAATCCCTTCTGGCGAGTGCAGAGAGTTCCAAAGAATGCAAGGCTTCAATTGCAGTGACTCCACCCTAAGTTGATTCTGACACCAGCTGAACACTTCGTTTAAAAAACATTATTTCGCCCTCTTTCCGGACCCGGCTGAGCAGGAGGCGCCATCATGGGAGTGGACATCCGCCACAACAAGGACCGAAAGGTTCGTCGCAAGGAACCCAAGAGCCAGGACATCTACCTGCGCCTCCTGGTCAAGCTATACAGGTTTCTGGCCCGAAGGACCAACTCCACCTTCAACCAGGTTGTGCTGAAGAGACTGTTCATGAGTCGCACCAACCGGCCGCCCCTGTCGCTCTCTCGGATGATCCGGAAGATGAAGCTTCCTGGCCGAGAAAACAAGACTGCTGTGGTCGTGGGGACCATAACGGATGACGTGCGGGTGCAAGAGGTGCCCAAGTTGAAGGTGTGTGCCCTGCGAGTGAGCAGCCGGGCCCGCAGCCGCATCCTCAAGGCCGGGGGCAAGATTCTCACCTTTGACCAGCTGGCCCTGGACTCTCCCAAGGGCTGTGGCACTGTCCTGCTGTCTGGTCCACGCAAGGGCCGCGAGGTATACAGGCATTTCGGCAAGGCGCCAGGGACCCCCCACAGTCACACCAAACCCTATGTTCGCTCCAAGGGCCGGAAGTTCGAGCGGGCCAGAGGCCGACGTGCCAGCCGAGGCTACAAAAACTAACCCCAGATCCGGTCCTGCTATTAAAACGTTTTGGATGTTCACTGCAAAAAAAAAAAAAAAAAAAAAAAAAGCATTATTTCTTCTTACTATTAGCAGCTTCCTAAATCTGATCTTTGTCTCTGAGGGCAGGGATCCTTACATATCAGCTCACAGAGCCATTCGCATGCATGCATTCCTAGGTGCTCTGATGACGTAAGAATTATAAGTTGGGCTGGGATCCACAAAGTCAGCAGTTAGAACCCACCACCAGAAAGATGAGCCTGGCTACTCTGGTAAAGGGCTATCATCTCAGAACAACACAGGGACAATCCAACCCTGTCCTGTAAGGTTGCTATGCATCAGGATGACCCAATGGCAGTGAGTTCAGATTACAATTTGGTTTGCATACATACGTAAACACATATGCATGTCATAGAAATGTCTTCCAATGAAGAAGAAGAAGAGCTGGTCAAAGTTGGTGTTTTGTCACTTGTGGTCATAACTCACCTTCTGGAAGGACCTTTGCTACTTGGAGCTGAGGGCGGTGTTTCTGGTCAGACAATGAGTGAGAGTTATTGTGTACTCCTTCATATTGTCTTTCTTCTGCTATTTCTCAGTAGCATCTCCCTGCTTCCCGGATCTGCCTATGGACTTTGACAAAGACATTAGCATCTGGGCCCCTGTTTTTAAGCAACCAAAGTCCCTGACTTAGCTTAGAAAGCTAACTGTATACAGCAGTGCTTTGAGTAGACCACCCACTGCAATCAAGTGGATTCTGACTTCTAAGTACCCGACGGGAACAGACTAGAACTACCTCTCTGTAAATGTTGACTTGAGCCGACAGCCTAACCTTTGTCCCGTGGACTGAGTGGTTTTCCACCGTACTGTACTTTCCATCCCCAAAGTTGACAGCAGAGTGGTGTGTGCTTCCACTTGGTGGGCAGGAGCATTCGATCTCTAATACTGCAAATCTCCTCAGGGGACAGCATTGCCTCCCATTTTCATTTTCTTTAGAATGATGACCATGAAGTGCATCGTGGATACTCGGTGCAGTACAATCCAGGCTGGTGACAGCAGCGGCAAGGAGCAAAGGAAAAGTATCAATTTGGGAGTGAAACAGAAGGTGATCACACAGCACACATAGATCCGAAGTGCTGACATTTAGGTTAGCAGCTCATGTGCCATCAGTGGTGGGATGCAGCAGGTTCCCACGGGTTCAGCAGCGCTGATCTCTAATTTTTTTGGTTGAGTTAGGCCAACTGGATTTTAAAATGGCACTTGGAATCTGGGTGCTGTCTAAAGCGGGCAGCTGGGCAGCCAGCCAAGGTGGAAATCACAATGCACATTCCTACTCTTCTTTAATGTTCTTCTGTGCAACAGCATATCAAAGCACTTAACGTTATGTTCACTCCTTCCAGGGTATTAAAAATAGTTGGAACTAAATACAGGCATTTACATATGTAAATACATTTATAAACAACAACAGGGGAAGAGATCTATGCACATATACTTATTTATAAAGTATTGCAGTAGTAGATTGACATTGGGCCTCCACTCAGGTATTCCTTAAATGCAAAAACAATTTGTTCTACTAACACGACACTCTGTGATGGTCACCTTCCCTGTCATGATGGCTGAAGACAAACAGGTGCATAAGCAAATGTGGTGAAGAAAGCTGATGGTGCCCAGCTATCAAAAGAGATAGCATCTGGGGCCTTAAAGGCTTGAAGATAAGCAAACGGTAATCTAGTTGAGAAGCAACAAAGTCTACATGGAAGAAGCACACCAGCCTGTGTAATCATGAGGTGCTGATGGAATCAGTTATCAGGCATCAAAGACCCAAAACAAACCAAACAAAAAACCATATCAATGGGAATGAAGAGGAGAGCAGAATAGAGACCCAAAGCCCATCAGTTGTCAATTGGACACCCCCTGTCTGAATGGCCACAAGGAAGGGAAGATCCAGTCAGGGTACAGTATAGAACCACCCAAACACACAACCTTTCCTTTTGTTCTTTAATGCTTCCTCCCCACCCCACTACCATGACCCCAATTATATATTACAAATCTGGGTAGACCATAACATATATATTGGTACAGACAAGAGCTTGCAACACAGGGAATCCAGAACAGATAAACACCAGAGAACCAATAAAGAAAGCAACGATGCTAAGAAGGTAAGGGTAGGGAGAACAGGGGAGTAAGGGGGAACTAATCACAATGATCAGCATATGGCCCCCATCCCAGAGTGAGGGACAGCAGAAAAGTGGGTGAAATGAGATAGCAGTCAGTATGAGGCATAAAAAAGGAATAATTTATAAATTATCAAGGGGTTATGAGGGTGGGAGGGTGGGAGAGGAAAGGGAAGCAATGAGAAGCTGACACCAGGGGCTCAAGTAGAAATAAAAGGTTTTAAAAGAGATGATGACAACATATGTACAAATGTGTTTGACATGATGGATGGATGTATGGATTGTGATAAGAGTAGTAAGAGCCCCCAATAAAATTAAATTAAAATAAAAAATAGTTGGAACTATGCTTGTAATATTTATTTGTATTTCATAAGAATGGTTACACTTTTGATGAAAACGTACATTTTCATCCCCTCAAATTTGTTACTTTAGTAAACAACCATATAATGTAAGTAGGAAGAGCGTCAAATCACCAGAGGGTGACACACTGTTATTCATTTCAGTTTTGGGCCATGCCCCAAATTCCCACAAGGTAGCAGTGAAACGTGCAATTCCTGAAAATGTCCAAAGAGCTGAAAACATAGTCAGAACCATTGCTGTGATTTCAGAAGAAGCAGAAAGAAATTCTTAAAAGATGAACAAGCTGCATTCAGAGAAGTCAGGTGGAAGTGTCTCAAATGACAATCATGTTGCTTTTTGTCAGGTATTATTGTAATATATTTTCATTAACATTTTAAAACTATTTCTTCCAACGTAATTTAGTTTTGTGTTCCTCTTTTATTGTTCTTATGTAAGTATTAACTGTATGAAATGATACATTAGCTTTTGATGTATCTTTCTTATTTTTAATCCTTAAAGCAGTCATTAGGGCAGCAAACCGGTTGTTAAATCCTTTGAGTCCCAACAGTGCATGCAACCCGTGATGCTATCAGGGCTTCTGAAAGTTTTGAATGGCAAATCATAAAATGCAACATCTGGAAATGAGCATCTGGGAATGATATTGTCCAAAAATACTGTACTGCTGCACTTCATGTCATCCACTATGTAAAGTCCACTCAGCTAAGGTCACAGGTACATCTTGGTCCCATAAGGTTATCATAGAGTTCAGATACTCTGATCAGAGTACGGGACATCACAGCAAACGCAACCCACCCCACACACACCATATACCTCTCCTATCTCTTGTGTATAATGCACCTGTACTTCCAGGTATAAAATGGTGCAATACATATATAACTTATGATCCATGTGTCTTGGTACTCATAATAAAAGTCCAGGTTATCAGTTTGTGTCTTTATTATACTGTACTTCTTGCCTACAATGTTGACAATGGAGCAGTGTGTGCTTCGCCTTGGAAGGCAGTGACATTCAATCTTACATCACGAATCTCCTGAGTTTGTAACATTAGGTCTCAGTTTAATTTTAATTTTCTTTAGAAGCGGTGACCATGAAGGGCATCATGGCTCCCACATACAGCAAAGCCAGTGTTGGGGAACACAGCAGCAAGAGGCAAAGAAGAAGTGTGCATGTGGAAGTGAAACAAAAGGTTTTTCAACAGCACACACGTGAAAACTCAGTGAACGTGATCATTTACCGTTCACGCACAACACGCTCCACAATCATGATGATGCTCAAAAGCCAAGAAGAAATTCCCAAATGGTTGAAGGATCCCCTCCACTGAAAGCTACAATATCAGCACAGAGGGGAGAAACCTGGTGTCCAATATGGAGAAATTACCAATGAGCTGGACTGAGGACCAAACAGAGGTGAATCCCTCTCAACCCCTGGAGGATCACTGCTAAGGCACAGAGATAATTTGAAGGGAAAGCAGGCCAACCCCCACCTGACATGACATTCTGTTTCCCCGAACATATTGTGGCCATTAAGTGACACATAGTTGTACTAACGATATGATGTACAATAGCAAAAGCTAAACACAGGTAAGGGTGGTTCATCCTAAATGGGATCCATCAAAAAGCAGGTACCACCTGGAATTCAACCTCTTGAGAGAAGGGAGCAGGCTGAGCCATGAACAGACCAGGAGGCAGTGGTAAACAAACAAATGTTTCCAATGGACTGTCTGCAAAAGGAAGTGAAGACAGAAGATTATCCTTAGAGCAAACTTGTTTAAGGAAGGTCTTTCAAACACGAATAAACTCAACTGAGCCAACAGGGTGTGAAGGACAGGAGAGAAGGGGAAGTGGGAGATAGAGAGGTGATAGAGGCTGACTGATGAGCAGGGGCTGAGAAGGGAACAGAAGGAGGAAATCAGGTTGCAGGAGGGAGTTTGTCTTATCAAAGGATAAGAGCAGAGCAGATTACACAGGAACGCTGGCTGCCGAGGAGGATGACTGGAGCTATGGTAGGTGGAAGTCAGTGTAGTTTCTTGTTCCTAGTCCTTAGTTTTGTCAGGAAAATAGGAGGCCAGGGGAGCCTGCAGTGACACAGGCTAGAGATGGCATATTGGTGCTGTGGGGGACGAAGGCTGCAATGGATGTTCAAGGGCGTGGGAACACTCGCTGGCTTGGACACATTGAAGGGCATCCTCTGCCCCAGAACACGGCTCGAGTGTCCCTCG
The DNA here is from genome assembly GCF_050624435.1 of Tenrec ecaudatus. Lineage (NCBI taxonomy): Eukaryota > Metazoa > Chordata > Mammalia > Afrosoricida > Tenrecidae > Tenrec > Tenrec ecaudatus. The sequence continues at coordinate 6,767,988 of NC_134531.1, forward strand.
GTTCTTCCAAGCACACCTGGAAGAAGTAGGTGTGTAGGAAATAAGGTGTTTTCCCAGCCAGACCTCATTCCAGGAGCAGAGACAGTCTCGTGGTACTGAGAAGAATAGAGAGACAGTGGATAACAACACCCTGGGGGACACGTCAACCTTGGTAAGCCTTCAGTAAATGTTCGTTCTTCTCTTCCACGACCGTGCACACGGCTGATTCTCAGCAACTATCTCTGGAAAGGACGTCATGTGCTGTGGAGACATCTTCGAGAACCAGTGCAGGAGAAAATAATCGTCTGGGAAGAAAGCTGCTTCCGTAGGAAGGCTCAGTGCTGTTTAGGGGAGAACAGCTTTCAGAAGAAGGTTGCTGCTGCACATGGCAATAAGAAAATGAAGCTGTGTGCATGGGCTTCACCAGCAAAATTGTGAGACTCAAGCAAAGCAGTGTCATTACGTTGCTGCTAGCTGTCAGTTAAAAACTCATAGCGGCCCAATGAGCAATAGAATGGAGCAACGCCCTGTCCTGCACCATCCTCGCCAGCAAGGAGGACGCTTCCGATTTAAGTGTTTGCTTTTATTTTCTTTCTAGAAAATCATCTAAGACTCAAGGCAGGAGGGGACTTCCAGAAACTGTACAGCGCCAGTGCTGTGGCCCTGCCGTTATCTGTGCAGTGGGAGCCTCTTTCTGCTTTTTTGGTTGCTGCTGTGATCTGCCATGAAGTCAGCCTCAAATTAATGGAAATGCCATCCAACCCTGCAGCATTCCCTCGAGAGGTTGTAGGTCGGCATGATCAGTTCCAGATGGCTTGATTTGGGGGAAGTAGATCACCAGGCATCTCTCCCAAGTCAATGGTAGTCTGATCCTCCACTGAGACATGTTTAGCATTGTAGCAATAGTTAATACTCCACGGATGGAGACGTGGTGGTTACATAAGAAATTAGAACTAGGTTATCCTGCATGGAAGGCATGAATTCTGTCACTCAGTTCCTAATGCTTGTGGGAAACATTGCAAGTCAGTCACCAGTGGCGCATGGTGATGAAAAAAGACTGGGGAAAATGAACCGACTCTAATGGGAATCTTAACTCATTACATGGGATTTCCTTGCACCTTCTCCAAACAGACTCAATAACCAATCATCATTAAATGAATGCATGAATACATAGTGCCTATCTTGGTGGACTGTTTTAAGAAAGCCTAACTGGGTTTTCCTGTTTCTGCATTTTCAGTCTGTCCTGGGCTTGTTGTGTTTCCCGGGACAAAGAAGTGAGTCCAGACGGAAGCTCCATCTGGCTGAGTCAAGAGTAACCACAATGAGCAGAACTTGTCCTGCTGACTTATGCTTGACATGTAGCAGGAGAGAAACATGCCTTCTTGTTTGGAATCACTGGGACGGAGAGGCTTTGTTACTGGAATATCTTTCTAGGGACAACAGGTTGTGATGAGCCCCAGAGAGTTTGGAGTTACTCATGCGGTCATAGAGTAACTATTAACGACCTGTGCCATGCTTAATACGGTCCAGTTTGGACTATCATCCCAAACATAACTGACTCTATTATGACAAAGGCCATTTCCTAGCTATTAGAGGAAACACAATAGAAGAAAGAGCGAGTAACAGTCAAATGTAACAAGAAGGGGGGATTCAAAAAGGAAAGAAATATAAAAAGTTAAATGATAGAAATCATTGAATTGAACAACTATAAATGTATCAAATGCTCTAACTTAATGTCTGAGATCATCAAAGTAGTTTTGGAGGTGGAAAACCTTCCAACAAGATGGCAGATTAGCAGACCCTTTACAGCAAAGACAGGTGAACTAACTGAAACAGACACAGATGATAATCTGGGAGCCCTGAGCTTCAAAGGAAAGGATAAGCAAGTGGATTGAAAACCAACCAAAGGAAATGATGGTGACAACATTTGTACAAAAATGCTTGATATAATAGATGCATGGAATGTTATTAGAGCTGTAAGAGCCCCCAATAAAATGATTAAAAAGGAACGAAAGAAAACCAACCAAAGGGGGAAATGTAATGCAAACAGCAAACAATGCGAAAAGCAGAATGGTGATTTGTTAGCTAGCCTCACTCAGGCTACCATTTTGAAATGTTGAAAGCAGCATTCTGATTGGGATAAACTGAAAAAACCGACTGCCATCAAGTCGATTGTAACTCCTAGCAACCTAATAGGGCAAAGTGGAACTTCCCCTGTGGGCTTCTGAGACTATAATTTTTGTGGGAGTGGAAAGCCAAGTCTTTCTCCCATAAACTGGCTGGTGGCTTCCAAATGCTGACCTTGTGGTGAGCTGCCCAGTGGTAACCACTATGCTTCCAGGGCTTCAGCTCTGCTTGCCTAGGACTGCATGAGCACCCACACTGATGACTGGACACTAGAAAGGTAAGCCCTTCCTTCCCCCCCCACACCCGTCCACACTCTCCCGGTTGCTACCAGTGTGGCCACTCTCACCTTTAACAACCCTACACTGGGGACAACTCCAAAGCAGCCCATGTTTCATCTGAGAGTAGATGCACAGGCTTGTGAACCATGAACCAGGCACCGACCACTCTCACATTAGGGGGACATGCTATCTGCTTCTTCAAAGCAGCAGAACACGCTCTATCCAATAGGTATGCTGCTACCAGCTCCCCCTAGGCCAGCAGGAACTCCTTCCAGGACTAAGCACTTTGACCATGGAGCCTAATTCCCACCCCACATTTCCTGTCTCTTTTGTTATTTTCTTTTGCTTCACTTGTTTTTGTTTAGTGAACTTTGTTTCAGTTTCTTCTCTTTTCTTTTTCTCTTTTTTGTTTTACCTTCTCTTTTTTCTTTTTTTGTCTTTCTTAATTTGTCTCTTAACAATATTCTCCCCCCCCCCCCCGGTTTTTTATTAATATTTAAGGAAACAGTGGCACGGTGGACTAAGCACTGGGCTGTTCACCAAAATTTGATGTTTTGAACTGATAGCCACTCTGCTACAGAAAGGTAAGACAGTCTACTTCCGTAAAGATCTGTGGACTCCGCAACCCTGTGGAGAAGTTCTACTCTGTCCTGTAGGATTTCTGTGAATCAACTTTATGGCAATGGGGCTTTCAGGGGGGCGGTTTTTGTTTAGTATTTTCGTTTGGTCATTTTGTTTTCTTGTTCTCTCAGTTTTTCCATTTCCTTTTTTGTTTAGACTCATTATCTTTTTTTATTGTTACTATGATTTCCTTGTTTTTCCTCTTGTTTTCTTTTCTTTTATTCTACTCTTTACTTCTTTTTTTCCTTTTTATAGTTTTCCCTTTAGCTTCACTCTCTGTGTGTGACCCCAGTAGGACACAGCCACTGTCCTCATGCTGCTCAATCACAGCCAGATCATCTGCCGCTCCGCCCAGTTTCTACTTCTTCCTGCACTTCCTGATGAGTGATCGGCGTCAGCCAACACAAGGCCAACATTTCCTCAACTGGTCTACTTTGACCGTAAACAGAGCCGTCAGAAAAACTACCAGCCTCTGTGACACTCACCAGCTAGCAAGCAGAATAGCACACTTCCCCATTCATTCAAATATATCAAGACAAAAACAAAGAAGAAGGACTGGGCAAATACTGGGTAACGGACACCAACATACAATGGCCAGTTAAATACAAATGCAACAATAGCACAAAGTCCTAAAGGCAACAGACAACTTCCGTTTACACAAGACAGAGTGATGCAAACAAGTGGCCAAACACAAAGAGTAAAAATACTCCTCAGGGGGAAAATAGCACTGTAACTACCTGATAAGGAATTGAAAAGAATGATATTTAGGTGCCTTCACCAGCCTTAGATAATGATCGAGGAAAATGCAGACAGTGCTCGGAAAAACCATTTGACCACCAAGTGTAAATCCTTGCCCTTCCAAGTTCTAGATGTGGGATGCTGGACCAGTCCACTGATGTTGAGTATATTCTAACTCATAGATGAAACAGAACTGCTCCACGGTGGTGTCTCCGAGGTTGTAAGTCTCTACAGAAGTGGGCTCACTTATCACCTCCTCCTCCACTGCCCAAAGGGCGTGGGTTCATGGGAATCATCGATCTTTTAGCTAGCAACCTTATGCTTACTCTACTGTGCCATCAGGGGACCCTTCATGTCTGCAATATGGGATTAAAGACAAACCAACTTCATAGGATAAGCCAATGTATATAACTGCCAGACAGTGTTCAGTATGCAGTGCTCATGTATGTCAACATATAGTATGCATACACATAGTAAGTGTGGTAATATGCAGAGGAGTCTAGGGGAGGAGAAGAGTCAGTCAGGGTGCCATGTAGCACCGAGGAAGAATACAGTTTTCCTCTAGTTCCTCAATGCTTTTTCCCCACCCCACACTCCAGCCCACTATCATGATCCAAATTCTACCTTGTAAGTCTGACTAGACCAGAGGATGTACACTAGTGCAGATGGGAGCTGGAGGCACAGGGAATCCAGGGTGGATTATACCTTCAGGACCAGGGGTGTGAGTGGTGTTACTGGAAAGGTAGAGGGAGAGTGGGTTGGAAAGAAGGAACTGATTACAGGGATCTGCATGTGACCTCCTCCCTGGGGGACGGACAACAGAAAAAGGGGGTGAAGGGAGACATCAGACAGGGCAAGATGTGACAAAATAATAATGTATAAATTATCAAGGGCTCATGAGGGAGGGGGGAAAAGGAAGGGAGGGGGAAAAAAGAGGACCTGATGCCAAGGGTTTAAGTGGAGAGCAAATGCTTTGAAAATGATGAGGGCAATGAATGTACAAGGGTGCTTTATACAATTGCTGTATGTATGGATTGTGATAAGAGTTGTATGAGCCCCTAATAAAAAATTTAAAAAGTAAATTTTTTAAAAAGATAAATAAATATCCATAAATGCATATATGTCTGTGCGGGGGCAGATGGAGTAAACAAAGTGGCCTGTGGCACAAGAGGTTAAATGCCTGATTGCACATCCAAGGATCAGTGCCTTAAATCCAGCAGCTTCTCCACGAGAGAAAAATGTGACAATCTGTTTCCACAAAGTCAGAACTGACTTGAGGGCCATGAATTTACACATTGAGTAAGCAGGTATGTCCATATGTGAAGATTCCCATAATGCAGCAGATCCACAGCTGTTGTTACTGTCAGTAGTTGGTGCCCTTGAGTTGACTCCCTTTCATGGTCCCCAATATGCCAGAGAGCTACCCTATACCTCTTCTTAGGATATAAGCATCCTGGGTGTCACATACCAGGACCTTCTCCCGCATAGCCAATGAGTGAATTAGAACTGAAACTCTTTGGTCACCAGTCAGGACTTAACCATTATGCATATGTAAATAGAAATGCATGTATGCTTGCTCTTTTTTCCAGATACTTAAAGACCTTGAGAGGCTTTAGTCCCACCACTTTATAAAAGACATGACACCAGACAACCCCCACTGAATTTCTATGTTCTGATCCTCGACTTTCTTTCTGGGTCAGAATGCAGTTCTTTTCAGCAGCTGAGAGCAAGGTGCTCCAGCCCTTCTGCTCCATATGATCCTGGAAACAGCCAGCTACAGTGCCTGCACTCTGGCCTTTGCGAGGTCTCAATGGGAACGGATCCTTCTTACTTCTCTGTTTGCCCAATATTAGCTGTTGTTGTTGTTGCTGATTGTCAAATGTTCTCTTTAAACTTTCTCTGGAGGTGTAAGAGATATAAAACTCTACAGGACTTTGAGAAATAGCTATTTAAGACTGAAACCCACATGAAATGCACTGCCATTACTAAGAACCGTCCAGTGTAAGGTTTCTAAGGCTGAAACGCTTTCAAGCAGTAGATAGCCTCGTCATCACTCCTGGGTTCACCTGGTGGGTTCGAACTGCAGATCTACGGTTAGCAAGTCAACACCTAAATTAAAACACCCCAAAAGCCCTGTTTTCAAAGTCTGTTTTTGCTGTTAGGTACTGTTAAGTGGGTTCCAGCTCATAACGAGCCTATAGACAAACGAATGAAACACTGCCCGATCGCATGCCATGCTCAGAATTGTTACATTTGAGCCCATTATTGCAGCCACTGGGTCAAACCATCACGAGCGCCTGACCCTGGGCGGTGTGGTCTTTGTCAAGAGGTTGGGAGGGGGATTAATCAGCTACTGCTGAGGGTAAGGGGGACATTTGCATACAGGTGGACAGAAGAGTAGAGATGAGGCTCTCAGGAAAGGTTTGGAAGCCTCTGTGGTTTAGGACTCTGAAGCTGGAAGGAAGTAGAGATGGTAGAAGCTACGGAGAGAAAGCAAGCTCAGAAAACCCAATGTTCACAACGGTTTTGGCGGACTGGGTCCCTCCAGACAGACACCGGTGATCAAGCAGCTCTTTACAGGTGTGAGGTTGGGCTGCACCCCATAAGGGGTTGGGACTGCAGCTGCAGGTGGCATTCCTTCGTGCCCGCAGATGGTCAGGCAGGCAGACAAGGACTGCATAAATGTCCAACAGCCTTCAGACACCAAGCAGCCCTAATAGGGCAGCCTTCGTCCCATGCTTCAGTTCTGACACTTTATGATTGCTAAGGGAATCTTAATGAAGCCTCCTTTGGGCCCAGGGGGCAAAATAACCATGAATCTTTGTTTTGTCATTTACCATGGCCTGGGCAAAAGGCACACACAAGAACGTGGCAGGGACAAGGAGAGACAGGAGAGATGAGAAGGGAGGCTGAATCTCCAGGTCAACTAGATATCCTTCCAGCCGGCGTATTCACGCATCTCCAGGAGGCCAGTCAAGGCTGCCATTGTGTGTCTGAGCGGAGTAGTAATTGTGTGTAGTTATGTGCCGGAGCAGAGTTGCCTTTCATGAAAAAAAGGTAATCCCAAATATGAACAAAACTATGCATCAGGGAATTAAAAGAGAACAGAATCACGTAAAAAAAAACCAACAAAAAACACCATGATCATAAGATCATAGATATATGGGAAAGTAAAAGCAAATGAACGGCACAGAAGATGAAACCTTTAGAACAGAAGACAGCTACCTAATCAGCATATAGGAACCTAACTATTAATAATTCCAGTCATTGAAAAAGTTCAAAACATTCTTTAAAATAGTTTTTAAACATACATCTTTAGCTGTATGGTAAGGGTTTTATATGAGGATATTTGCTTACCTCTACAACTGAAGTGCAACGACTAAATTATTTTAGATACTGTAGATATTAGACATAAACAGGTATCCCAGTTACTTGACCAATAAGTCACACTGAAATATAATTTTTTAAAGTTAATGTTGAACTGAAAGAGAAATTTCTGGTAAAACAAAGGAAAGGGTAGTCTACACAATGCCTTTCTCCTTTGCTGCTTTTCACAGATTGTGCTTGGGCTGTTCCCCAAAATCACATTGCCCAGGAATGTTAGGAAGATGTGCATCCTGGAATGCCAATTTAATAGAACAGCATGTTCTTGCATGGAATAAGTACTTGAGTGGAGGTCCAATGTCCATCTGCTGCCTTAATACTAAACCTATAAATATATGCACATAGATCTGTTTCCCCACACTCTTACATAAATACATTTACATATGTACATTCCAGTCTTTAGGCCTCTATAAATATCCTTTCTCACCTAGCTCTTTCCTCTATTTCCTTTTACTTTCCTCTTGTCCCACTATCATGGTCAGCCTTCATTTGGGTTTCAGTAATTTCTCTCGGTTACCTTGCCCTTGCTGAATGCCTATCAGGCCTCTCACACCCTCCTTGCTACTGATTTTGGACATGGTGAAGAAGGATGATGGTGCCTGGCTATCAAAAGATATAGCATCTGGGGTCTTAAAGGCTTGAAGATAAACAAGCGGTCATCTAGCTGAGAAGCATCAAAGCCCACATAGAAGAAGCACACCAGCCTGTCTGACCATGAGATATAGAAGGGACCAGTTATCAGACATCAAAGAACTAAAAAATCATATCAGTAGGTACTCACTTTCCAAACTTGCATTCTTTGGAAGTAAACAATAATTTAAATCAAACGCTCATCATAACAAAAAATAAAGATGAAAGTGCTGGTGCCAGAAGCCTAAGAATGTACATTGTAGGGGTACCTCCTTCGGTAGAAAACACAGGACAGATATGATCAATGAAGACAAACATGTGCATAAGCAAATGTGGTGAAGAAAGCTAATGGTGCCTGGCTATCAAAAGATATAGCATCTGGGGTCTTAAAGGCTCAAAGACAAACAAGTAGACATCTAGGTTAGAAGCAACAAAGTCCACATGGAAGAAACACACCAGCCTGTGTGACTACAAGTTGTTGAAGGGATCAGGTATCAAGCATCAAGGAACAAAAAATCATATCATTGTAAATGTGGGTGAGTGCAGAGTGGAGACTCAAAGCCCATCCATAGTCAACCAGACACCCCCTTACTGAAGAGTTGTGGGGAAGCGATGAGCCAGTCAGGGTACAGCGTAGCAAGGATGAAACAACTTTCCTCTAATTCTTAAATGCTTCCTCCCCCACTCCCCACTATCATGATCCCAATTCTACCTTACAAATCTGACTAGACCAGAGGATGTACATTGGTACAAATTACAACTGGAGACACAGGAAATCCAGGACAGAAGACTCCTTCAGGACCAGTGGTGAGAGTGGCGATGCCTGGAGGGTGGAGAAATGTGGGGTAGAAAGGGGGAACTGATTACAAGAATGTACGTATAGTAGCCTCCTCCCTGGGAGATGGACAGCAGAGAAGAGGGCAAGGGAAAACATCAGACAGTGTAAGATATGACAAAATAATAATAATTTATTGATTATGAAGGGTTCATGAGTTAGGGGGGAGGGGGGAAATGAGCAGTAGTTATTAAGGGCTCAAGTAGAAGGCAAATATTTTGAGAATGATGGTGGCAACAAATATACATATGCGCTTGACACGATGTATGTATGGATTGTGATAAGAATTGTACGAGTCCCCAATAAAATGATTTTTTTTAAAAAAAAGGCTCTTTATTTTTTAAGTGATCAAACTCGCAGGCAGTCTTTAGGAGGCTGTTCGATAGACCATGGGAATAAGGTGTGCATGCCCGACTGTCTCCGTTGAGGAGGTAGTTTCTAGGCAAAGCTGGGACTCAGTTGGCCCATAGGTCTTATGTTGCTGGCCATTGTGCTGACACAACGTCCAGCTCCTCCCTTGTTTTACCTCCAGGAGCATGCACATGAAATAGGTATTTTCTTCGCCCTCATATGAGAGCTGAGAAAACTAAGGACTTGGGACATTAACATCCGAGTGCCATACAATCAGGGAATAAGGAGCCATTCTCGAAACCTGGGTGTCTTTGACTCAGAAGTATATACAGATAACCAAGGCCAGTGGCGTACAGTTAAGCTCTAGTCAATGGTGTGTACCCTGGAGACAAGGGAGTGGTGCCTTCTGCTCAGACCCAGGAAAACTATGACTTATGTACCTCACTTCTAGCATCCAGGGCTGTGCGTTGAAATGGCACTCTTTTGGCTGTTGCCATCTTCAAAAATTAACTGACAATTTCATTGTGTGCATTTTCAAAACATGCATTTAAAACCCATGCAACGCCAATAGAGGTATGTAGACAAGAATTGTCATCACGATAAATGGAGGAACTATGAATATTGTCAAATGTTTCATTTTCCTGGAATCTGTAATCAATGTTCATTGAAGCAGTAGTCAAGAAGTTAAACCACTGAGGGCATGGGGTAAATCTGATGCAAAACACCATTGAAAGGGTTAAAGAAAACATATCACTTTGAAGACTAAGGGACATGTGACCCAAGCTGTAGAAATTTCATAGCTTCATATGCATTGGAAAGGTGGACAATAAATAAGGAAGACCAACGAAGCATTGAGGTCTTGAATTATGGTGTTGGTGAAGAATACTGGATAAATCATGAATTGTCTGGAGAAGGAACAAATCTATCTTGGAAGATGTTCAGCCAGAATGCTACTTAGAATTGAGGGTGGTAAGACTGCATATTACATAGTTTGGACAGGCTAGCAAGAGGGACAGGTCCCTGGAGAAGGACTTTGTGTTTGGTAAAATATGTCAGCAAAAGACCGGAAGACTCTTGTGAGATTGATTGGCCCAGTGGCTGTAACAATGGAATCAAACATAATCAAAGTTGTGAAGACGGTGCAGGCCAGGGCAGTGTTTTGTTTTTTGTTCATGAGATAGTTATGAGTCAGAACCAACTCCATGATATCTAAACAACAGCAGTATTATAAGCATTTACTTAAAAAAACCCCACTTATTTTCAAGAAGGGGTATGAACACAAGTACTCTAAAAAGATGGCACGTCCCAAGTACATGAGACAATGTCTCATCCTTCACTCCTCTGAGCATGGTTGCACTTCTTGCAAAACAGATTTGTTTGTTCCTTTGGTGGTCCCTAGAACTTGCAGCATTCTTTGTCATCACCCTAATCCACACGCATAGGCACATCTTTGGTCTTCCTTATTCAATGCCCAAATTTCTCATGCATATGTGGGATTGAAAATACCGTTGTTTGGATCAGGCACACCTTTAGTCTTGCTTCTTAACACTTTACAAAGAGGTCTTGTGCAGCAGGTTTACCTAATGCAAGGTGCTGCTTTCATGAACGTTGATTATGGATCCAACCTCCAACAGGACGAAGTCCTTGACAACTTCAATCTCATCTCCATGAATCATGGTGTTCCCTATTGGTGCAATTGTGAGGATTTTGGTGTTTTTGGCATTGACATGTAATCCATACCGAAGGCTGCCATCCTTCATCTTCATCAGCAAGTGGCACATGCCCTCCTCACTTTCACCAAGCAGGGTTATGTCATCTGTGTATTGAAGGTTGTTAATAAGCCTTCTCAGATTGGTCTAGTTGTTTACTGATACCCTGGTGATTAACAAGGTCTCTCATATGGAAATAGGTAACCAAATACATTTGAAATAGTGATGCTAAGGATCCTCCTTGATTTCAAAAGCCCAATTAATTCTGAGCATTTTCATCTGGTATAAAATATTAGGATGGTGGAGGGAAAAATGAAAACTATATATAAACCAAAAAGTACACTATCAGTATCTGTCAGATTAGGATGGGAACAAATATGGCAGGTTTCCTGATCTTGAATCAGTGGCTCCCTGATTTGAATCACCTTATCTTTGAGAACCTGCATTATTGCACATGTGAAAAATTTCCAGATCTGGGCATACTTATGGGTATATTTGGATAATATTTTTTTCAAGAAAAGTCTGACAGCTGTAAAATAAAAAACAGGGTCCCCTACGTAGGACTGCTTCACCTGCGCAAGTTCCCCCAACAGATGGCACTTCTTGAGTTACCTCTGGTTTGGAGAGGGGGTGAAGGGTCCACCCTTGCTGCTATGCGACTATTGAATCACAGTGCACAGAATGAAACCTGACCTTCCCAAACGTGCTTCAAACTTAACAGGTGGAATCTGGGATTTTTGTTTTGCTTTGCTTTTAGGACAGAGAGTAATCAAGGATTTTTCAAAAATTTATCTTCATAGATTTTTGGTCTACGGTCACTTGCTTCTAAAGCGAAAGCTTACTGTATACTTCATGGAACAATCATGACAGAAGACCCGATGAGCTGTGGAATTACACGAATACATCCTACATGAAAAAGCAGAAGGCCATTACAAAGACAGTAAAGAAAGACAAGATCAAAGTGGATGTCTGAACAGACTCAGGTCATAATCACAGAGGAGCTACGGCAAATGGAAGAAATGATGAAGTCAAAGAGCTGAAGAGAACATTTCAAAGGGCAGCAGAGAAGACAGCCTATTCATAAAGATGCTTACCTGCTACTGGGTCCTTGGAACGCTCTCTGGGTACGTCCTGCTTGGGAACAAATGCCCGCACCCCGCTTTCCTACATGCTCTTAGAAAAGAACCCAGAAGGGAGATCACTCAGTTATGGTTCCTGTATAGTCAAGTGAACCGAACCTTCATCCCTGTTCCATCCACAAGGTTTATTTCAAGTCTGATTAGATGTAATAGATTGAAGATAGGCTTTCAACACAGCCTTTGATTTCTCTCAAGAGCAACCCCCTCCCCCGCCCCCACCCACCACCCCTTCCTCAGCCCGACTTTGTGAGAGGATCTTTTGACCCACTCCACAGCTTCCTCTATTCGATGGCTAATCCTACATTTAGACATATTTCTGCATTTTATCACACAGGGCCATTTACATTTCCCATACCCTGGATCATCCTATTAACACACTCCCTTCCTCTCCCTCCTAAGCATGTCCTTTTTTTTTTTTAAATAAATAAATAAACAGAAATAAAAATGCCTAATGAAAATGACAATTCCCATCCATTGAAAATGCTCTCTTATTTAGCATCACAAAAAAGTGAACATTGAAGGCCCCTGCTCCCAAATGCCACCCTAATTAAAGGCGCCTTCCTTTAAAATGCACGTTTTTTCACATGCAGAAGAGGCCTTATTCAAATGAGGGGGAAGACCTTTCACACAGTGAAGCTATAATAGAGAGCTTAGCATAACTTGGGCTGCTTGTGGATGCAAATGGCAGCGAGAAGTTAGCGTGTTGATGCAGATTATAGTTTATCCTCTTCACACACCGCAGAATTCTTCACGCTCTGGAAATATTTTGCTTATCAGTAAGAAGCCATGATCAACACCTCGCACCCCCAGCCCCGGAGAGACTGGGAGAGGGGATTCATCAATATTCAGATCGAGCGCGATTCTCACGGTGCCCGACTATTAATTTGCTTCTAAAGTGAAAGCTTACTGTATACTTCTTAATGCCAACATGTGACCGCCACCTACCCAGTATCAAATAGGCCGGGTCAAAGGAGGCTTCCTGAAGATGCAGTGACAAGAGAGACAGATGTGGGCTCTGGAATTTAAGAACCTTGGGAAGACCTTCGCTTCTACCTGGATGAAAGAGCAGGAGCACTCAGCTCCTTCAAACAAAAACGTTAAACATGGTTGCTCTGGAAAAGGAGACCATCCTCTACAAGCCGGCGAAGCGGAGGGATTAGTTCCTCTTTGTGTTTGCTCTCTAGAAGTTGTTCACCTTGGTGAGTCCCCAGTGAGGCTGGGCAACTCTGTTCTCTCTCTCCCAGGAAGGGGAGGCATGAAGGAGTACAGTGTAGGGATATGTCCCTGTCCACTAGGTCATTTGTAGCAATGCAGAGAAGCTGTCCCCAGCAGCCAGCACCAGGCTGGGAACCCAGGGACCGAAATCATTCAATGTGCGTCTCAAAGGGCGAGTCTGCTTTTGATGTTATGATAGTTGTTGTTAGGGATCCTTGATTTGGTTCTGAGTCATGGTGCCCTTATGTACAAAACCAAAACACTGCCCTGTCCTGCACCACCTTCACAATTGTGCTGAGGTTGGAGCCCATGGTGACAGCCACTGTGCCAGTCCATCTTGTCAAAGGTCTTCTTTTCCGCTGCCCCTTTAACCAAACATGATGTCCTTTTCCAGAGACTGGTCTCTCCTGAGAGGAAGTCCAATGGGTGCAAAAGGAAGTCTCGGCATCCTTGCCTCCAAGGAGCCCTCTAACAGTATTTTTGGCAATCACATCCTTGCTTTTCAGCACTTTAAAGAGGTCTGTGCCTCAGATTTACCCAATGCTGTGGGTTGCTTGACCTCTTCACCGCTACATCCAGCAGCCTTTAAAGAAGTGGAAAATGGGAAGAAGACACTGTGAGGCTAGGAAGAGAGATGGTTGTCATCGGCAGTCAGTTGCTTAGTGTTCAATTTGAGAAAAACAAACAAGCCAGCACGCAAATCAACAACAAAATTGCCCTCCATCTCAAAGGACAGAGGGGAACAGCCTTCTCACAATGCTGATCCTGACTAAGACATCAAGCTGGAGACAAGGCTGAACTAGGATCTCTTCATTTTTATTCCTTAAAAAGCAAAATATGCTGTTAGAAGTCATCGGGTTGGTTCAGACCCATGGTGACCCTATGCACAATACAACAAACACTGCCCAGTCCTGCTCTGTCCTCGTGATAGTTGCTGGGTTTGAGGCCATTGTTAAAACGACCACCCCATTGTTACTTATTAAATTTTCTAAAAGCGCGTTCATAAAATTTTCATGTACCTGAGCTTATTTTATTCAATACTTCACAATAGCCACCAAACTGTCTGATAATTAAACTAAGCTGAGTGTACTGGATCCATAAAACCTGTCACAGATACCGATTGTGTTGGCATTCTGCCTTTAATTACCCTGTAATATCACCCTCCTGACACATCTGTCAGTTTGCAGCATTGTAGTTCACTGAAGCTATGCCACTGATAATGCAATACCAGCAGGGCATCCATGGTTAACAGATTTCAGTGAGCTCCCAGCCCAAGACAGACTAGAAGATCATCAGTCAATGAAAACCTCGTGCATCAAGAGAGCATTGGCTCTCTCTTGCTTTGGGCCTGCCATCAGGAAAGAGCGACCGTGGGAGGCAGTGAGGGACAGACACTCTTAGTGATATCGATGGTCACAGTAGCCTCAACAGTGGGCAGAGCAGGCTTGTAATCCTGAGGATGGCATGGGACTGGGGAACAGTTCTGCCTTGTAGGAAATATGTCCACGAGTCTATGACACCTGAGAGGTAGGTAGTTAATGACAACCTAAGATGACAATTTATATTAGAGCTGCATGTTGGGTTCATGTTCTCCCCCATTAACATCTACCCTTCTAACTTTTTCAGTGAAGGGACAATTGTGAAGATGGACAATTCATCTAAATAACATCTTCCAAAAATTATTTCTCTTTTCTGTTACCTACAGGAAGCTTTCTGTAGACACACACTAATAAAGCATGAGGAGATAAAGCTCTCCTAAGTTGAGAAGTATTTTCATATATCTCCTGGAATGAACGGCGATCAGTATATGAAACCCATAATTGAACCTGTACACACAGCAAGTACTGTAAGGGTTCCTGGGGGGTTTGGTGGGGGAAGGGAGAGAGGGGAACTGATCTTGAGGAGTTCAGGAGGGAAGAGCATCCGTTTTGAAACTGTGGCCATAATTGTACAATACTGCTTGATGGGATTGAACGATGGTCCGGCATGATATCTATATTAGCTCCCAGTAAAATGTTTGTTTGTTTTTTGTGGGAGGGAGGTTTGGGGAGAAAGAAAGAGAAGAGAGAATCAAAATGCTTGAAAATCCCAATATATCCTTAAAATCTAAAAGCAAAACCAAAAACTCCCACTGCCATCAAGTCAGTTTCGACTCATGGCAATCCCATAAGACAGGATACAACTGCCCTTAGGTGTTTCTGAGAATGTAAGTCTTTACAGGAGTCGAATGTCTCGTCTTTTTACCAAGAAGCAGTTGTGGTTTTGAACCATTGACCTAGCAGTGAGCAGTCCTGCCTAGACCCACGTATTCTGCAGCGTTTTTAAAGTGGAGAAGGGTTCTCCAAACCCAGCAGGGACTCTTCTCCTCACCTTCCAACCAGAGAGGCAGCACTTCCACAGGAGCATTGCCTTAATTAATAGTCCTCATTTGCAATGCAAATCAAACTTCCAAAGCTGACAATTCCCATTTAAAAACAATTACCCACATTATGAGTTATGAAAACGACACAGAGGATGCACGACATTTCATAACTCCCAGAAAAGCCCTGGTAACCCTTTTTGACAAAGGAGCTAGTTAATCATGTCCAAAATTGTGTGAATTAGTCCACATGCTACTTTTTCAGACATGCCTGTGTTCTAGTTCCATTTAACTCCCTATCTGTGTGTAGTGTAATTCAAGAATGGGAAGGAAATTTACCTTTACAATGGAATGGCAATTTATTTCTTCAAAGCTTTGCCAGCTCATGGACCTGAAATCTGTTTGTTTTTTTTTTAATGTGGCTTCTTCTCTCTGCACAGGGAACAGAGAAACCCTATAACTGATAGTTCGCTCAACGCCCAAGAAGGAATGTCTGCTTGTAAGTTGGTCCATACACTTTGAAGGGGACGTGGGACCCCAGCAGGAGCAGGATTCGGAAGTTTCAAACGCACAGACAATGGGCCTAGGGTTCCACAGCGCAGACTTCACTTCTGCACGTGGAGGTGGTGACAGCCTGTATGAATAGCCACACGAACTGCATTTCCCAAACAAGAAGAACGATGCAGCAATGTGCAGCATGCCTGAAAGGTCAGTACATGACTGGCCTTGCGGAAGAGCCAATAAATTATTGGTATGATAAAAGCAATGTGTTGCGCAGAACAAAAAGTGCTGATTTTTTTCACACTGACTATTTTTCTCATAAATAAAACATGAAGCAAGGTGATGCTGTGTTGTTTCTAAGGAACAAAACTGTCCACTCACTAGGATGCAGCGGGGATGGGGGCATGGGAGGAGAAATGGAGAGACTGAGGCCATGCCCCTGGGCTGTTGGTGGTAAGATAGACCAACAAAGGGGGCTTTTTCTCTAAACCCTCCATGTAGTCTCCTGGGCCACTTAGTGTATATTGCAATTCGTGATGAAAAGGAAGACTCTGGAGTCGATAATTAATCATTATTGCTTCACAAATAGTTCTACCGTTGCTATGATGATTGCTTCTATGTAGTCAATGAATAAAACAGATTAATAAATGAGATGAATAAAACAGCTTTAATGAATGAAACCGATGAATACATAAAGGTCTAAATGGCTAGTTTAATATTTAAAATTTGACCCGAACAACGGAATACAATCTGGTTTTAAATCAGGAAAGGTGTGTGTCAGAATTGTTTCTTTCACCACATGAACTTAGTCTGTATGGTGAACAAAGGATCCAAGAAACTTGAGTTTATGAAGAAGACTATGGCAATAAATGTGGAGGAAGGTTTATTAATCACCTGCGATATGCAGATGATACAACCCTGCTCGCTGGGAGTAAGGAGGACTTGACGTACATGCTGATGAAGATCACGGACGGTAGTCTTCAGTATGGACAGCAAGCCGATGGATTTTATTCACTGCCATTGATTCATAGTGACTCTAAGAGTCCGTGTGAACCAAATCCTCATGACCAGAAAAATAGATAACATGCCAAGCAGAGAAAGGATTGAAACTGTCAGGAATTTCATTTAAATTAGATCCACAATCAATGTTCTTGGAAGCAACTGTCAAGAAATTGAAAAAATAAATTGTGCTGCATTGGTCAAATCTGCTGCACAAAATGTAAAAATAAACCAAGAGTCTCACTGCCATTTTGTTAGTTTGGGCACACAGTGAGCCTACAGGGTGCAGTAGAATGGCTCCTATGGATTCTGAAACCCTACCTGTTTAGGGCTGCAAAGCCTCATCTTTCTCTTGTCTGCTGCATAACCTCCTTAAAGTGTTGAAGAGCCAGAAGGTCCCTCTGAGGACTAAGGTACTCTAGATCCAAGTCGTGGTATTTCCAATTCCTTCATATGCTTGTGAAAGTTTTAAAATGAATTAGGAATATCTAAGGAAAATTATATGTTTGCATTATGGTGCTGGCTAAGAATATGAAAGTATGAGCTGGCAGAAGAACCAACAAGTTTCTCTTGCAAGAAGTACAATCACGAAGCTTCTAAGAAGTGAAATTGGTGAGACTTCATTTCCTGTACGTGGACATGCTATTAGGACAGATCCAACCCTGAAGAACCCTAACAGCTTGATATTAGGTTTTACGTCAACTCCTAACTGGCCTCAATTGTTGTAGTATGGAACTCCATTTGAAAAATGAACATAAGGATGCCCCTTGAATAATAAACACATGACAAATGTCCTTTCAATAAGTAAAAAGATGGAACAAAATTATAAATCATAGAGTTGACCCTTCCAATTTTTGAAGGGAAAAAAATCAAAACTATGTGCAATCTCTGTTAGGAGAAACGAACATTTGGTCTCAGAGGTTGATCAAATAAGATATGGCTTTTATCACTCTGCTCTCTTCTTTTCTTCACTTGCTTGGAGGGTGGAGACAAAAAAGTACATTAGTCTGGGCCATGCATTTTGCTTGTGTATTCTTCCGAGTTGTGGCTGCAATAATTTACCCATTCCTCAAGTTCATCTTCCTTAGACACTCTGCTACAGCAGCCTAAGTGCCTCTAGCAAAGAACTTATTCCAAGTGCTTAGTATTCTGTTGAAATTAAGAAAGCGTGTCAGCTGAAAATAGTGTCTCCCGTATATTTTTCAGGGTTTCAAGTTCTCTCTACAAACCAAGTGCCCTGGATTAACATTGGCTGGAAAGAAAATTCACCAGATCGTGCATTAGCCCTCTACTATACTTGAGTCAAGGTAATAGCCTAGCTACCAGGTGGTCCTTTCGTTGTGAGTCATTACCCATTATGAAAGAAGTTGAGAATAGTGCAAACTATCGAGTTTCAGAGTCATGAATGGATGTGATACCTAGCAGACTGCTTACCCTTTACCAAACAAGGTAAATATATTCATGCACAATGCTTCTCATTAGTGGGTAAATACATTAGTATTTTGCTTTTGGCAATGAAGAGGGAAAGTGTGTTACTCTCCATTGTGGATGAGGAGTTGCGTTAGCCAAAACAGACTTTCAGCTCTAGTATATTCACTTTTCCACTCCCCCTTCCACTACTGACATGTCTGAAAATGCAGGATTATTGTACCAGCCTGTCTACACTCTGCCAACAGAATGAGTCCCCAAATTCACTGTAAGCTATTTGAGTCCAATGTAACTTCTCCTTCTTCCACATTTCACTATCACCCTACCAAAAGCCTAGTGTCTCTCTCCAAGGACTGGATTTTCCTGGTAACCACTTCAAAACACGTGAGGTGATGGTCTCACTATCCTCACTTCTACAGAACTTTCTGCCTATATTTTTTCCATACTGATTTTCACCACCACCATAAGGCAATGTTATCAATTCTTCAGTAGTCCTTATTTGTTGTTCATCTTTTGCATGCATAAGTGAACTAAAATATTCTGGCTTGGGTTGGGTACACTTTAGTTCCTAAGGTGACATCTCTGTTTATTAGTACTTTAAATAGGTCTTCTGCATCATATTTTCCCAATACAGCACAATCTTTGACTTCTTGACCACTGTATCCTTGGCCGTTGATTGTCAATCCAAGCAAAATGAAATTCTTGACAGCTTCAATATCTTTCCCCTTTATCTGGATATTGCTTACTGGTCTAATTGTGTGTGGAGATGATTTTGAAATGTAATCTTTACGGTAAAGCTGTAGTCTTTGATCTCCATCAGTAAGTGTCTCAAGTCCTCTCCACTTTTAGCCAGGAAGGTTGTGTCATCTGCATATTGGGAGTGGTTAATGAGTTCTCCTCCAATCCAGATGCCAAGTCCAGGTTCGTGGATTATTTGCTCCACATAAAAAGTGACGTATGGCCAGACTGCTCCTTGGAGTCAAGGATGGTAAGACTTTGTTTGACATATTTCGGGTATATTTTCAGGAGATACTAGTCCCTGGAGATGGGCATGTTTGGTAAGTGGAGAGGCAATGAGGAAGAGGAAAGCCTTCAAGGAGATGGACAGACACAGTAGCTGCAACAATGGGCTCAGGCACAGGAAGGAGCAATGGTGAGGATGGCACAGGACCAGCAGGGTTTCATCCTGTTATGCATGGGGTTGCTATGGATCAAAATGTACACAGTGAAACCTCACAACAACAACTTAGATTGAATGAGTATGATAAAAGGATACAACTCTGCTACATAGTTGTGCGAATGTTTAAATCGTGTAGCTTGTTCTTACTCTGAGCAACTGCTTCTTGGTGCCATATGTTTTTCAATTTTAGAATATTTTATTCATTCATTCTTGTACTCATTATTATTAGCTCCCCATTTGGCCCACCCTAGTTTCCCCTGACATAACCCTAAGAAACTGTTAATCCAGTTACTCCTTCTTTTTTTAAAATCATTTTATTGGGGGCTCGTACAACTCTTCTCACAATTCATACATCCATCAATTGTGTAAAGCACATTTGTATATTTGTTGCCCTCATTATTCTCAAAACATTTGCTCTCCACTTAAACCTTTGGCATCGGCTCTTCATTTTTCCTCCTCCCTGCCCGCTCTCCCCTCTTTCATGAACCCTTGATAATTTATAAATTATTATTTTGTCACATCTTACACTGTCCGACATCTCCCTTCACTCACATTTCTGTTGTCCATCCCGCAGGGAGGAGGTTATATGTAGATCCGTGTAATTGGTTCCCCCTTTCCAATCCAACTTCCCTCCACCCTCCCAGTATCACTGCTCTCACCACTGGTCCTGAAGGGAACACGTGTCCTGGATTCCCTGTGTTTCCAGTTCCTATCTGTACCAGTGTACATCCTCTGGTCTAGCCATTTTGTGAGGTAGAATTGGGATCATGATCATTGGGAGGGGGGAAGCATTTAGGAACTAGAGGAACGTTATATGTTTCATCATTGCTAAACTGCACCCTGACTGGCTCATCTCCTCCCCGCAGCCCTTCTGGAAGGGGATGTCCAGTTGCCTACCGATGGGCCTTAGGTCCCCACGCCACACACCCCCTCATGATATAATTTTTTGTTCTTTGATGCCTGATACCTTATCCCTTCGACACCTCGTGATCACACAGACTGATGTGCTTCATCCATGTGGGTTTTCTTGCTTCTCAGCTAGATGGCCTCTTGTTTACCTTCAAGCTTTTAAGACCCCAGATGCTATATCTTTTGATAGCTGGGCACCATCAGCTTTCTTCACCAGATTTGCTTATGTTGGTGCCATAATTTTATGGATAACAAACCTAGCACTGCTAATCAGAATTCAGAACTCAGTCAGAGCAATCAGTGGGTTACTCATAAAGGGCATGTCTGGTGGCTTCTGAGGAGTGACATCCCACAAGGTCATTCTTGCATATAGTCATTTTGTCCATAGATAAAATATTTCAGGGGCCCCTGTGTTTTTAATTGTCATCTTTTACTGTCCAAGCCGCCCCTCCCCCACCCCCGAGGAAGAGGAAAGGACAGAATGAACCAAAGCCACCGTGACTCTGTAGGTCAGAGTAGAACTACTCCTAAGGGTCTAAGGGTATTGTAGCCTGTCCATCTTTATGGAAAGAGAACTTCATCTTTCTGCCACAGTGCAGCTGGGGGCTTTGAATCAGCAACCTTGAGGTGAAACAGCCCAACACAAACCACTATGTTACCGAGACTCCTTGGAAAGATGGAAGGAAAAATAAAAAGAGGACAAATGGGGAAAAGGGAGAGAGAAAGGGATGATATGCCCTATGGCTCTCACCAAAGACTCCACAGTCAAAACACACGAGGTGTGCATGGCATCACATTAAGCCTATGAGAAGCTGTGGGTTGATGCCCTGTGCCCCATCAGACATCACAGATACAGACAGCAGACAGGGGCCATCCCTTGGGTTTGCTTCCTTCCTTCCTAGCTATTGGCCAAGAGGCCTTGAGAGTGCACAGTGGCCACCTGTTTGATTACAGTGTCTGTTCGATTGCATTTGGGATGCATTCCAGAACTTTCCTCCATCTGGCCAATCAACTCATCTGGGCCCCTGCCCAAGCAAAAGTGAGAGCCCATTTATATTACTGAATATGTTTCCCTGAAAGATTTCATAAAAATACATGCTGTGCCCATCACATTCATCATTCCTGAAGGGTCCCGCACTACACTGAAGCACAGCATAGCCAACTTGCTTCTAGCTCGTTCTTTGTCCGCAGGCATGACAGAAAAATGTGTGTAAGAGATCCAGGATAGTGTGCCAGTGTTCTTCACAATTGCCTCTCCCCGCCCCCGGTCTCTAATTCATGATCCATGGCATTGCTAAGTTTCTAAGAGTAGATAATGGGTTCTGACAGGGGCACAGCTACATGACAGAGATGAAACCTACAAAATGGAATTTCCAGGCTTTTGCTGTTGTTCACCACACCAGTCCAAAGGGATTGGGAGAACTCAGCAATCATCATGGCTGATGGTAAAGGATTTGCTTCTTGAATCTGAAATACCTTGTCCACCCAAGAGGAAGGACAGTGTGAACTTAATCCGGACAGAACAGAGACCTCTATGGACAGAGTTGCAGGTGTGGTTGGGAGAGTCCCTGACTGCAAGCCATGCTGAGGGAAGTCCAGCTTCAAGGACACAGCCTTTTCAGTTAGGTATTTTTGACACCAACATTCATGTCTGAGGGTAAGTTAAAAAGTATTCCTATAAAATAGAAACCTTGAGTAAACAAAAGTATCAAAATGTGAAGCTATTGTTTCTAGACATATGCTCCACCTAGGCCTATATAATTCCCTGAGGCCTGTTTCCAGCCTTCTAGCGCCTCTCAGGTTTCTGCACTCTTTGATTTCCAAACTCAATTCCAACCACAGCCACCCTCTAGGACAGGGTAGTAGGAATCCTGTGGGCTTTGGAGACACATTCATTACAGGAGTAAAAAGTCTCCTTTTTCTCCCATGGACCAGCTAGTAGGCTTGAACTGCTGGCTTTGCACTGAGCTGCCCAACACACAGCCAACTTTGCTACCGGGACTCATCAAAACAGCACTCTAGGCATCCCTCAAATTGAGGTCCTTATAAAAGTTCTTTGATTTGGGGAAACAAAAAGAAGTCCCCAGGGGCAAGACCATGACCGTAGGAGGGAGGGTGTAAGGTTTCCCAAGAAAATACACTCCCACCTTACTACCTTCTTACTACCTTCCTTACTCCTTACTACCTTCTTACTACCTTCCTTACTCCTTACTACCTTCTTACTACCTTACTTACTCATTACTACCTTCTTACTACCTTCCTTACTCCTTACTACCTTCTTACTACCTTCCTTACTCCTTACTACCTTCTTACTACCTTCCTTACTCCTTACTACCTTCTTACTACCTTCCTTACTCCTTACTGGCTTCTTACTACCTTCCTTACTCCTTACTACCTTCTTACTACCTTCCTTACTCCTTACTACCTTCTTACTACCTTACTTACTCATCACTACCTTCTTACTACCTTCCTTACTCCTTACTACCTTCTTACTACCTTCCTTACTCCTTACTAGCTTCTTACTACCTTCCTTACTCCTTACTGGCTTCTTACTACCTTCCTTACTCCTTACTACCTTCTTACTACCTTCCTTACTCCTTACTACCTTCTTACTACCTTCCTTACTCCTTACTACCTTCTTACTACCTTCCTTACTCCCTACTAGCTTCTTACTACCTTCCTTACTCCCTACTAGCTTCTTACTACCTTACTTACTCATTACTACCTTCTTACTACCTTCCTTACTCCTTACTAGCTTCTTACTACCTTCCTTACTCCTTACTACCTTCTTACTACCTTCCTTACTCCTTACTACCTTCTTACTACCTTCCTTACTCCTTGCTACCTTCTTACTACCTTCCTTACTCCTTACTACCTTCTTACTACCTTCCTTACTCCTTGCTACCTTCTTACTACCTTCCTTACTCCTTACTAGCTTCTTACTACCTTCCTTACTCCTTACTGGCTTCTTACTACCTTACTTACTCCTTACTACCTTCTTACTACCTTCCTTACTCCTTACTACCTTCTTACTACCTTCCTTACTCCTTACTGGCTTCTTACTACCTTCTTACTACCTTCCTTACTCCCTACTAGCTTCTTACTACCTTCCTTACTCCTTACTACCTTCTTACTACCTTCCTTACTCCTTACTACCTTCTTACTACCTTCCTTACTCCTTACTACCTTCTTACTACCTTCCTTACTCCTTACTACCTTCTTACTACCTTCCTTACTCCTTACTACCTTCTTACTACCTTCCTTACTCCTTACTACCTTCTTACTACCTTACTTACTCCTTACTACCTTCTTACTACCTTCCTTACTCCTTACTGGCTTCTTACTACCTTACTTACTCCTTACTACCTTCTTACTACCTTCCTTACTCCTTACTACCTTCTTACTACCTTACTTACTCCTTACTACCTTCTTACTACCTTACTTACTCCTTACTGGCTTCTTACTACCTTACTTACTCCTTACTGGCTTCTTACTACCTTCCTTACTCCTTACTACCTTCTTACTACCTTCCTTACTCCTTACTGGCTTCTTACTACCTTACTTACTCCTTACTACCTTCTTACTACCTTCCTTACTCCTTACTACCTTCTTACTACCTTCCTTACTCCTTACTACCTTCTTACTACCTTCTTACTACCTTCCTTACTCCTTACTGGCTTCTTACTACCTTCTTACTACCTTCCTTACTCCTTACTGGCTCCTTACTACCTTCCTTACTCCTTACTAGCTTCTTATTACATTCCTTACTAGCTTCTTACTACCTTCTTTACTCCTTACTACCTTCCCCAAATGAGCAGGCGCTTTTCTGTGGCTGCAAAAGGCCCTAGTGTCACTTCCCAGCATACTGCTCAACCGGGCACTCTGCAATGGCCTTGAACGTTTGTTCGCAGTCAGTCTGCCTGTTCACCCTGGGTCCTTCAAGAAGATGGGTCAAGATGGCCCCTTTGGAATCATCAAAACAGAATTGTCAAAACTTTCTGAGCTGACCTCTCTGCCTTGAGTTAAAGTGGCCAAAACAATCCCCTTGGAAGTCACTGCTTTGATTGGACCTGTTTTGTGTTTTGCTCTTTTTCAAAGCCCCTTAGTGGCTCCAAGACAAGTTTTTGCCTGAAAGAACCCGATGCAGCCATCTATAGACCGCAGGCACGTGCTTTCAGACCTTGCGCTTGAGACAAACCAGTGTCTGCAGTGACGGGAAGAAAGAGAGGGCTTTCCACTCCCACGAGGAGCTACCGTCTCAGAAGCCCATAGAAGTAACGCTGCCCTAGCCTCTGAGGTCGCCACGAGTCGGAATCGCCGTGGCGGTAGTGGGGGTGAGTTTTCTGTGAACTGGAACCCGAGGGGCAGTCGATCTGACTGGCCCTGCACGTATTGAATCCTTTCCTTTAAGTCCTGGCGACGTGGAGCCTTTGTTATGAGAGTCAGAGGAACTTCATCGAAGAGCCCAGACCCCACGCTTCACACGTGCTCGCTGCTCCCACCTCTCCTAAATGTCCTCATTTGAGGCAGTTCTGGCTTTGGCTAATTTCCTGACTGAGGATTGTAATGTGGTAGAAAAGGGCAACATAGAAGGAAGCTCTTGTCTTTCTCTTATCAAAAAAGACACAGCAAATGTTGGAGACATGCCTGACTGGAGGGAACAAAGGCTACTCCAGGAGAGGAGCCACCCCCCTCTTGGCAGCTGGAAGTAGGGGTGAGGCAAGGCCGGAACCTTGGAGGGCCTCACGGCAAACCAGTTTGAGGCAAACCACTGATGCTGCCAATTAAGCATTCTCATAAGCCCACATTCCAGCTAATTAAAAGTCTTTGTTATTGATTTTGATGTTCAGAGCAGACCCCCGGCTGTCAGCATGCCAATGGGACATGGGGTTTTTTTATCCCTCATTAATGTGGGAGAGTCTTCCATAATCCAACTCCATTCCACCTCTAACTCTCATGCCACTCACCACACTCCTCAAAGGCCAACCTCAACCACACCTATCACCGAAGACAATGATCCGTATGATGAAATGGAGGTTGTTGATCTGACAACAAAGGGTTGTCTATCTAATGCCAAAAGAACAGACAGATCTGTCTTGGAAGAAGTAGAGTCAGGATGTTCCTCAGAAGCAAGAATGATAAGACTTTATCTTCTACACTTTGGACATGTTATCGGGAGAACCCAGTCCCTGGAGAAGGGCTTCGTGCTTTCTAAAGTAGAGGGGCAGTGACAAGATGGACTGACTGACACCGCGATGCAACAATGGGTTCAAATATAAGAACAGTTGGAAGGGTGGTTCAAGAACGGGCAGAGTGCGGGTCCGTTGTTCATAGGGCCACTGTGGGTCACAACCAACTCAAAAGCATCTAACAACAGCATAGAATGCAGAAACTGACTCTGAGTCTTTCCCCCTGGTTGGACCAAGAGTTCTCTTTGAAAAACCACGTTGAATTCTTTTCAAGCCAACCAGTCCATGCGTGTTTAGAGAGGTCTTGCAAGATTGCAGACCATCATGCGATGCTGTATGCATCCCGGGGAAGTCCATACCAGACCTGCTCACCTATCAGAAGAAGCAGTCAACGCAGACTATCTGTTTAATATTTAAGTTGCTCATTTAAATCTTAACATTTCTGCAGCCCACAGCATGCATGGGTCAGAAGTCCCCGTTGTTTTTTACATTTGAATATGATCTCTCATGATGGATACTTTGCACTGAAAGTGAGCTGCACAAAGGAGAAGGGAACGAAAGGACATACGTGTGCGTGTTCTTTCAAGCCCTACAGACGGCGTGCCCCTCCCACCTACCCATTTGTGGCACTGGGCTGGTTCGCGTGTGGCTATGGCTATGTCACTGGGATTTCCAATACTGATAGGAACACCAGTGGGGATTCCACATGAAGACAGATTAGGAAGAAAGGGGTGGAGAGCTACTTCTGAAAATAAGCCAGGGTTAACCTTACATATCACAACACAGATGCCCGTCATATAGAGTGCTGGACGGCGAGCCTCCTAGGATGGAAATCAAAGCCCAATCCCAACCGAGTCAATTCCGACTTACAGGGACCCTAGAGGACAGAGTAGAACTGCCTCCGTGGGTTTCCAAGACTGGAACTCTTTATGGGAGTAGAACGTCTCTTCTTTTTCCCCCAAAGAGCAACTGGTGGTATCGAGCTGCTGATCTTGCAGTTACCAGCAAAATGCTTAACCCCCGGGGCTCCTCGCAGGATGGAAGCCATCCAAAATACATCGTGCCATTAGGTAGAGTGGTCACTGTGCCAAGATCATCCCACAGGAGTGGGATGACACTTCTTTAAGGTGTACCTGGAGTCAACAGGAGCTGGAGCAACTCTCCAGCCACTCATGGTTATAACAGTAAGCCTCTTAATACAGGCATGTACATATGTAGATATATTTATATATAAAGGCAGGGGAGTAGATCTATGTACATATATTTAGATGTTTAACTATCAAGTTAGCAGATGGACATTGGGCCTCTACTCCAGTACGCCCTCAACACAAGAACACTGTTATAATAACCTGGCATTTCATGATGCTCACCTTCCCAACACTATCCCTGAAAATAAAATAGGTGCATAAGCAAATGTGAAGAAATCTGATGGTACCTGGCTATCAAGAGAGATAGCATCTGGGGTCTTAAAGGTCTCAAGATAAACAAGTAGCCATCTAGCTGAGAAGCAACAAAGTTCTCATGGAAGAAGCACACCAGCCTGTATGATCATGTGGTTCAATGGGATCATGTATCAAGCATCAAAGACCCAGAACAAAATATTATATCAATGTGAAGAAGGGGGAGTATGGAGTGGAAACTCAAAGCCCATGTGTAGACAATTGGACCTCCCCTTACAGAAGGGTCACAGGGAGGAGACGAGCCAGTCAGGGTGCACTATAGCACCGATGAAGCATATAAACTTCCTCTAGTTTTTTAATGCTTCCCTTTCCCACTATCATGACCCCAATTCTACCTGACAAATATGGCTAAACAAGAGCATGTACACAGGTACAGAAAAGAGCTGGAAACACAGAGAATCCGGACAGATAAACCCCTCACAATCAATAATGAGAGCAGTGATACCAGGAAAGTAAGGATAAGGTGGGAGGAGAAAGGGGGAAGGATCACAAATATCTATATACATGCCCCTCCCGAGAGGACAGATAACAGGAAAGTGGGTGAAGGGAGACACAGATCAGTGTAAGACACGAAAAACTAATAATAATTTATAAGTTATCAAGGGCTCATGAGGGAGGTAGGGAAAAAAATGAGGCGCTGATAACAAAAGGACAGAGCTAATTCAATGGCACCCAACAGCAGTAACACAAACATTTGATTGGTTGATATTAGATACCCTAACTATGAAGTCTTGCTTATAAATTCAACTCAAAGACAGATTTAGGAATGGAACTCATTCATAACCCGGGGACTGCTGGGGTATTAAAATAGGTTTTTGTTTTAATTGCCAGTGAATTACTTCCCCATGGATATCTGGTTTGGCCCCTCCCCTCTCACCTTTGCTGATGCTCTGTCTGCATATATCTAAGCCTTTTCCCTAACTCACAGTGCAGGATTGCTCGCAGCTGGACCTCCTGGACCTGGTGAGCAAGCAAGCCAACAATCAGGCCTTCACAAGCAGCTAGCCAAGAAGAACTCACACCTGTATGTTTTAAGCAGTCAGATGAAATTCAGATAACACGCGACATTTGATGTTGCATTCACTGAAAAGGGGTTAGTCCGGGATGACTAGAGAAATAAATTCATAGACACTCATATGTGTATAAGAAAGAAAAATTCCAAGTCCAGTCCATGTCAAGTTCGTAAGTCCGATAACAGCCCAAATGTCCAATACTAGTCTAAAATTCCTCTTTAGACTCATGGAGTACATGCAAATGATGCTGAATGCAGGAAGATTACAGGCCAGTGGGTATTTAGAAGTTCTTGCGGATCCAGTGGCAGTGGAAGCATCTCAATACTGGCACAGGTCTCCAACTGTCTCCTCCAGTTCTCCAAGTGTCTCGACAGGAAAGAGAAGGCAGAGAGAGTGTGCATTTGGCCTCCAGTGAGCTATTTATCTCTGTTGGGCCTCCAAATGAGGTCATAGAGCTGCGACTTGATTGTCAGGCTAGACTCCACCCCTGTGTTTAAATTGACGGGAGATTATGTAACTGCCACTGGTTGCAAAGATACGGGCTATACAAACCATGCAAAAAGCATCTTTACATTAACAGGCTATTCTGGACTAAGGTTGTCACCATCAGCTTTCTTTTGAGAAGGCAGGGATTGATGGGGAGGGGGGCGGAGAGCCAAACCAAACAGGCCCGGGCAAATGGCACATCTGGTCACCCTAGTTCTGACATGGTACTATGTTGCCTACATATGGGCTACAAATGTTTTACCTCTGCCCTTCTTCTCCACCTGTATTTCAAGTTTTCTTCCCAACTGGAAGTAGTGCCCTTGGCATGCACCTCATTATCATCTCTCCTTAAATCATCTGCTTCCCACTCCTACTTGGTCCCTTGGCACAATGTCCAGGGGAATCCATGCTGGCAGGGCAGCAGTAAGGGTGGCTTCCCGAAGACGTGTGGGTTTTCCTGGCATACAGACTGAAGACTGGGGAGACAGCACTCGGATTCTGCAGCATCCAAGGTAAGCCGGGTCACAGCAGGGATTTGCACTGAAAATTCACCCTGCATTATGGTGTCACCAGGTAATAAACTAGAGAGGCAGGCAGGCCAGTGGGTGTCATGCTCCCCAGCTCAGAGGAACTAGGAAGAGCATGGAGAGAACACACAGGCTGTGGGCCCTCAGAGAAGGGGTCCGATGTGGGACTGGGGGCTAGCTTGCATTTAGACTAAGGGAGCTGTCAGGGAAGCAATTCACTCAGAGTTTCCAGGGTCCTTACTCATACAGCGTGTGAGTGAATCCCATCAACTGTTGTGGTGCTAACTCATACATTCCTTTCTTTGTTTATTCTCTGCTCATCCAGTCACTCAGGACTCCGGATTTGTCGGAGAGGAAGATAATGTTAGTTATCTATACATTAAGGTGTCCTGATAGCACAGCTGCTCAATGGCTAACCCAGAAACACCACAGGGAGCCGTTCCTGCCAGAATCACATCCCAGAAACCCTAGGAAGAAGTTCTAATTTGCCGCGTGGAGTCAGTACTGGGTGCAATGTTATCAACAACTAACCACAATGGAACACTTCCTATCTGTCCCGCTACTTCCCTTGCTTACATATGGACAATTTTCTTCAATGAGGGGACAGACCTGGCTTTAGTTCATGATTCAGGGAACTCTTATTAGTCTGTCAAAGGCTATTGCTCTGACCAGCGCCATCAACATTCCCCAGGAACTTGTTGAAAATTAAAATTGTCAGAAAACTTACAGGGGTTCCTGTTCTGTCCTGGCATGTGTATTGGATGACATGCTGGTCTGCAAACTTCAAGAACAGCAGTTTGATTCCACCAACTGCTCCATAGAAGAAAGATGAGGCTTTCTGCTCCTATAAAGATGTACAGCTTTGGGAAAATCCAGAGGGGCAGTGCAACTCCATCCCATGAGATTCCTATGAATCAACATTGATTGATTTTTGAGTTGTTCTCTTTGTCCTAGTTGGTTGTAGCTGACAGGAGACAGAAACTAGATACCAGGCTGCAATTCCAGGAATGACTGTGAGATCCTTTCTGTTAACAGCTTGAGGCCCAGTGGTGTCATGGGGTCTGCCAACAACCACTCAGGGGCCACACGTAGCCCCATCTGTTTCTGTACTTCCTACAAGCTAAGAATGAGTTTCAGCACCTAAGAAAGTGGAAGAAAGTTAAAGGAATATTTTGAGTTTTGTGAAAATTTAAAAGATGGACCCCTTTTTGTAGTGAGGTCTTTATTTCAAAGACTCCATTAAATCCACTTCTGATGAGAGAAGAATATTCATTATTGAATATTCATGATTTATTTTCATCATTATTGCCTTCCATTGTCTGTCTCTCTAAAAACCATACTGATGAACCTCTGTAAAAATGAAAGTAAAGTGGAAGTGGACTTGGGGTCCTTAGTGACATTTCAGAAATAGATAGATGGATAAATAGATAAATGAATAAGCAACATCTGAAAGTGACCATCTGAGAAAGATAACTTCAACAAATTAATGTGATCATAGTCTATAGAGCCCTGGTAACAAAGAGATTATGAGTTGGTCTATGATCCACAAAGTCAGGAGTTTAAAACCAATAGCAGCTCTGTGGCAAAAGACGAATTTTTTTCTCTAAATAAAGAGCTACAGTCTCAGAAACTCAAAGGGCACTTCTACTCTGTCCTGTAGGGTCGCTATGAGTTGCTGTCAACTCAGTGGCAGAGAGTTTGTTTGCTTTGGTTGTTAAATTGTACAGTGTGCATATTAGTACCACCACGTGTCTGTCAATTAATTCATCATTCTATGGTGGCTTGCATGTTGCTGAGACACTGGAAGTGATGTCACCAGTATTTCAATACCAGCAGGGTCATCAGCAGAGCTTCCAGACTAAGGAAAAAACTATAAAGAAGAGAATAGGCTGCCCACTTCTGAGGGATTAGTCACTAAAAACCTTAATAATCCAGTGTAACATTGTCAGATGAATTGCTGGAAGAGGAGACCCTTGGGTTGGAAGGCATTAAAGATAGAAATGAGAACTCTCTACCTTCTCAAATAGAAAGGATCACTATGAGGTGGATGAGCTAAATTTGGGGGACCTTCATCTGCTGATGGGGCAGCACCCAAATGAAAATAAACAGCTACAAACATCTATTAATAATCCGAACATGAAATACAGAAAGAATAAATTGAAGAAAATTAGAATTAGCCAATATTTAAATGGAATGCAAGAAAATCCATATTGTAGGAATTAGTGAGTTGAAAAGACTGGTCTTGGTCATTTTGGATCAGGCAAATATGTGCATTATGGTGCCAGGAATAACTTCCAGAGAAATAGTGTAGCATTCATTATCAAAAAGAATATCTCAAGATCTGTCTTCAAATGCAATGCTGTCTGTGATACAGTAATATCTATATGCATACAAGGAAATCCAATTAACATAACTCTTATAAATTTAAGCAGCAATCATTAAAGCTATTGGTGAAGAATTTGAAGAATTCTATAGAATTCCTCAACCTAAAATCAATCAAAACAACAATCAAGGTGCATTCATAATTATTGGTGATTAGAATGAGAAAATTGGAAACAAAGAAGAAAGCATTGAAGTTAGAAAATATGGCCTCAGTGATAGAAACAAAGCTGGAGAACTCATGATTGAATTTGGTAAAACTCATGACTTCTTCATCACAAATACATTTTTCAACAATCTAAACACCAACTATACACATGGATTTCTCCAGATGTAATTCGCAGAAATCAAACTGACTACATCTGTTGGGAGAGATGGGAGGAAGACAGGTTTTCTACTCCTGTAAAGAGTTACAGTCTTGTAAACCCACAGGGGAAATTCTACCCTGTCCTATATGGTTGCTATAAGTCTGCACCAACTCAATGGCAGTGAGTTTGTTTTTGGTTTCTAGTGGGAAGTGATAGGGTTAAAGGGATGTGAGGAAGCAATGGTGATTCAGTAGACTTCATGCCTTCCACACAAAACACTTGGGTTTTAAGTCCTGGCTAATAAATCATATGCAGCCACCACCTAAGTTTTTGTTTGTTATCCATTTTTAGTTAGTTAGTTATTTTAATTATCTTATTGGCAGCTCTTACAGATATTACAATTCAATTAGCACTAGCATAATTGTACAATTACTGCACCATCATTTTCAAAACATTTTCTTTCTTCTTGAACTCTTTGATATCAGCTCTCCTTTTTTCCCTCCCTCTCCCTCCTTACCCCCAGAAACCCTTATTCTTATATTATGAATAGTTTGTTATTATTATTATTTGCTATATCTGTTCCCCTACAATTCTGTTATTTATTCCCCTCAAGTGGGGTTATACAGTCATCTTTGCTATTGAGCTTCCAGATTAGGAAGATGAGGAGGAAAGACTATTCAGATGTCGAATTCCAAAAACCATCAATTAAATTCTCTATGCATGATAATAGTCCAATCCCCAGCCAGTGGTGGCATGATCCAGGCCAGGCAGACAATTTTCTTAGTACACAAAATCTTCATGAGTTAGAAGTCATATCAAAGTCAGCTAAGTACCACAAAGAAAGTGGCCTGGAGACTAGCTGAATTGCCTCATACTTGTTTCAGTGTTGAAAGCCTCTATTGGAAGGAGGGGAGTAAGGAAGGAAATGTACTGATGAGATATGAAGGAACGTAAAATGCTTAAGATAAATGCCACTTTCAAAAATAGACTTAAGTGAAGAGACCACTTCACATTTTTCTTGACTTTCTTTCTAACCTTTCTTGGCTGATGATATTCAACTAGCCTTTCTTTTTACCATTCTTCTAAGTCAAGAGAGATTTCTCTTTTGGAAAGACATACAGCCACAATACTCCTTAGAGACAAAGGTGCCGATAAATCCTCTAACGTATTTTGGACATGTCGCGATCAGTCCCTGGAGAAGGGCAGAGAAGAGGGGCAGTGGAGAAGAGTAAGCCCCTCAACAAGATGGATTGACACCGCAGCTGCAACAGTGGGCTCGAACCTAAGAATGATTGTGAGGATGGTGCAGGACTGGGTGGTGTTTCATTTTGCTGTGCATAAAATCTCTATGAGGCAGATCAACTCAATGGCAGCCAACAGCAACAGCAAGAGAGATTTATTCTATGGCTAATATGACCATTATTTTACCAGTGTGGCTTGAATGTTCACAAAGTGGAAGTCTGAAAGACCATATGGGATATGGCAGAGTCAGAAATACCATATGATAGAGCCCAGGGTGACTACTCCTTAAAATTGAAATAATCAGGGACATGTAGAAAGTAGTATGAGAAGTCTCCTATAGAGAGACAAAGGAGAGGTGGTGTGAGGTCTCAGGGAGTAGAGTCTTTGTCCCTAAAAATTAGAGACTAGTAAGCTACCTTGACCCCAATATGAAGCATCTCTGGGAAGGATGGTGAGGAATGAAACCCACGTCCAAGGGCTTATTTGATAACCTGAAGGAGAGCCTCTTACTTTGGCCACCTGGACAGGGGGAGAAATGACCACGATAAAGCAAGGGGAGGAGGATGCTGAGCAGACTAGCCTTTGACGGGAGATGAAAGGCACCATTTCAGCAAAAGGGAAATTGGGTTCAGGAAAGTGAAAACCTGGCTCAACTTCCCTGGCTCCAAGAGCCCAGGCAGACACAAGGCTGCCCATCTAGGTGAGATCTCACCAAGGATGAAAATGTGACCCTTCCGCAGATGCCCAGACTCCACAGAGAGCTTTTCTGGCCTGCAGGCAGCCAGAAGCCATCAAAATCAATATAAGTCCTTTAAGACCAATGTGTTCTTCCCTGAGATTATCACCGAATACCAATGTAAATACAAAGGTAAGCTAAAAAAAAATGCTATGAGATCATAAACATTTGTTAAAATAAATATATAGCCTTCAATATGATACCTCACCATAACATTTACAAACCCTCATAACTAGACTAATAAGCAACAGCATGACAAAGGAAGAACGTGTAAAATTTGTCAATGATTTCTTTTTACTTGTACCCATAATCAAAACCCATAGAAGTAGCAGTAGGCAAGCAAAGGATGCATAGCATGGGGTAAATTTGCTGCAAAAAAATCTCTTTAACGTGTTAAATGACAGCAGTGCCACTTGAAGGCTAAGTTGGACCTGACCCAACCATAGTATTTACAATTATCTCAAATGCATAACAAAGGTGGACAATGAATGAGGAAGACTGAAGAAGAACAGATACCTGTGAATTATGGGGTCAGCAAAGAAGGTTATCTATCACATGATCTACCAAAGAAACTGTTAGAAGAAATATTGCTAGGATGCTCTGAAGAAGGAATTATGGCAAGACTTTGGACATGACATCCAAATCATCAGGAGGGACCAGCTCTAAAGAAGAGCACAGTGCTGGTTAAAGAATTTGCTAAGGAAGAGGAGGAGGAGGAGGAGGAGGAGACCACTCTCTGGGAGAGGAATTGACACAGTGACTGTAACATGGGCTCAACCATGGCAGGGCTTGTGAGAATGGCGGGGGACTTGGCAGGGTTTCGCCCATGAAGGTTCTATGAGCTAGAATCCACTGAAGGAGAGCTCATGACAACATTAACCTAAACTTGGGCATTGAGTCCACCCAGCACAGCCATGGGAGAAAGGTCAAAGGACCTGCTTCCCCAAAGACTACAGTTTAACCACACGTGAGAGAACTGGTTTGCAGCCATTCACTGACCACAGAGAAGTATGTTCTGCTTTGTGCAATTCCAACCCTTTCAAGAACAATATCCCCGCCCTAACTCTCTGCTTTTACCCCGATGGCCCGTTTGGATTTGTGAGTAAGAGAAAAGGACCCAGGGTAAGGAACAGGCAGGTCCGAGGAGGACAGTAAGAAGAGATGGCTGGAAGCAGGCACACAGTACTTGGTATTCACTCAAAGAATTTTGTGGTTGGGTGCCAACAAGCATTGTTTTTTTCACGCATAGCAACCCTATGTGATTTTTTCAGTTAGGAGCCATCCAGTCCGTTCCATGCCATAGCAAACCTATGCATGACACAGTGAACCCCTGCCTGGCCCTGCGCTATCCTCCCAATTGTTCCTGTGCTCGAAGCCATGGTCGCAGCCACTGTGTCCGACCATCTCCTTGAGAGCCTTCCTCTTTCTCACTCCCCCTCTACTTTACCAAACAGGACGTCTTTCCCCAGAACTGGTCTCTCTTGACAACAGTTCCGAAGTATATATGTAAGATGAAGTCTTGCCTTTCTGGCCTGTAAGGAGCACTGTAGCCATACTCCTTCCATGGCAAATTTGTCAGTCCTTTTGACTGTTGAGGATACTTTATTCTTTTCCAGCATCACAATTCAAGCATATCTACCCTTCTTCAGTCTTTGTTACTCAGTGTCCAATTTTCACATGCCTATGATGCAATGGAGAATGCCATGGCTTGGGTCAGGTGCACCTTAGTCCTCAAAACAGCACCTTTATTTTCAATGCTCTAAAGATTTATCCAGTGCAATATATCCTTTGATCTCGTGACTGATGCTTCCAGGAGCATGGATTGTGAATCCAAGCAAGGCAAAATCTTTGATAACCTCAATCTTTTGTTCATTTATCATGATGTTGCCCATGGGTTCAGTTGTGAGGATTTTGATCTTCTTTACATTGAGCTGTAAGACAAGTAATACTGTAAAAGGCTGCAATACAAGTGCTTCAAGCCCTCCTTGCTTTCAGTAAGCAAAATTGTGTCTTCTGCATCCCTCCGGTTGTTACTGAGCCTTTCCTCCAATCCTGAAGCCACAGATGTCTTCATGTAATCCAGCTTCTCTGGTGATTTGCTCAGCACCCAGGTTGAATAAGTATGACGATAGGGTACAACCCTGACACAAACCTTTTCTGATTTTAAGCCCTGCAGCATTCCCTTGCCTCCTGATCCATGTAAAAGTTCCAAATGAGCCCAATGAGGAAGGACTAGCAGACAGACACATGGTCTTCACTGGAGCAGAACTCCGGGACAGTCTTCCATGGAACTGCTGGGTAGCTTTGTCATGCCAACCTTTCAGGTATCAGTTGAGTGCTTAGTCATTGTCCCATCAGAACCCCGAACCATAAAAGAAAAATCCTGTTACTGTTGAATTGATTCCCACTCAGAGTGGTCCTATCAGACAGAGCAGAACTGCCTGCAGTGATTTTCCAAGGCTATTAATCTTTGTGAAAACGGACCATCTTATCTTTCTCCCATAGAGTTGCTAGTGTGTTCAAACTGCCGATCTTTTGGTTAGCAGCCAAGTGCTTTACAGTTGTGCCACCAGGGCTCCTTAACTGTAAAAACACACTATTCAATTCTGACAAAGCACCTGTTTCCCAAGACTATCAGAGTCCCGCGATTATGACTTCAGATTCCACCCAGGGACGCAGGGCATGGAGGCTGGGCCCTGCAGGATTGTCTGAAGACCTTTCATTTCCCAAGTCAATTATGGATCCTTGAAGGATGGTTTCTGGGTCTTGCGCATCTTTGAATCCCTCCCAAGAATCTTTCCAACTGAGCGGCATGCTTACTGAACGGTGTCAAAGGTGGTTAGGAGATACCTGTCGAATGAGTTGTCTTAAGAGGTGTAAGCACATCTCGGCATCTTTCTGTAGGGCCCATCTGAGGTCTGATCCAGGGAGCTGGCTTCCCACAAACGTTGGCTCTCTGAGAGCCATCCACGCTGAGGACATGAGCCTCAACCTGGCGAAACCACCAGTGCCATGCGGAGGGGCCATCAATCCCCTTAGCAGGCTCCCAGAAGTGGCCCTTCTCATCCAGGCTCTTGACAGAAGGGACTCTCCGCCCTGCCTGTGCACGATGGAAGTCCCAGGAAGATGAGGGTGGAGTATGGACAGCCTTTCTCCCGAGGACAATTTGTCATTCAGCCTCTGCCTTGTCCTAGGCCGGAGAGAGCTCGCAAAGAAGATGGGGAGGAGAAAGTGAGTCCCCACGTGGCTGGCCTCCAGGCCACTCACAGCTGCTTTGAGGAGACTGTCAAAGCCACTCTGTGGCCCCAGGCCCACCTTTTATTTCCAAGCCTTTTATTGATTTGGGACGAGGAAAATAATTTGCTCTTGCTGCTTAAGGTATCACGGCAAGCAAAAGAAGAAGGCCGCCTCCTGCGCCATCTGCCAGCCCACCTTCGCTCCCACTTCCCTGTTAATGACAGGGGCCATCCCAGCCCCAGGATGGAGGTGTTTATGACTTAAAGGTACTGCCGTCTTTATGAGACATGGCACGCTAATCGAAAACACAAGTAAACTGAAAATTAAATTTAAAAGCCTATAATTTAGTATCTTCCTTTCAGGAGTGATGACTTTCATTTGCGCCCTCGCTCGGCGCGGCTCAGGGTCAGCATGGTGGGGGCCATGGGCAGCCCATTCCGAGGGCTGCCCGGGCTGATTAATTCCTTGGAACCAAGCTTTGTCTTTCTCAGCTCACTGAACAACTTCATTTCAGCTGATGAGTTCAACCAAGGGTCAGAACAATCCTCATTTCTGACAATCCCACGAAATGGGAATTAATTTTATGAGTTAGTACCACTGCGTTGAAGTCGGAGCTGGGAAGCGCCTGGGAAGTTAGCATAAGAGGCCTGGAGAGACCTGGATGGATTAAAAAGGGGGGAAATATTTGCGTAACCAACCAAGAGAACCAAGTGCCCAGGGGTTCAATGGATTAGAAACAGCCCATGGGACAATCTGCCTAGAGTCAATACTAGAAGTGCTTTGTGAAACTTTATTTTTTTAAAAAAAGGAAATTCAGAAAGGTGGAAGATAAGAACCCTTGAGGAGGATAAAAGACCACAGCACTAAAAATAAAACAGGAACAACGCAACTCGTAAAAGCATCCAAAAGCACGGGAACTGACCCAGCCGATACTGGCCATGGATTACTCTCACCACCGTGATGAGAGAAAAATGTCTTTCATAGATTCATCCCAATATTCCCGGTGCCCATTGAATGCTTGGCACTGTGGGGTCTGACCCTTTTCCCTCTACGGAAGTTTGAGTGTGTGGTCCTCTGTGGAGATACCATTTCTTAATTAGAGAGCAAGCGGCCTCTCCGCTAAGAATCTGTCCACTTAATAATGAATATCACTCCTCTCCCAATCATGTCTTGTGCAGCACGTGATCTCTTTATAGTATTGAAAGGCAAAGATTTTACTTTGAGGACCCGAGCCATATGCTATATTCCATTGCATCAAATGCATGTGAAAGTTGGACATTGGAAAAGAAAGGCTGAAGCCGAATCAATGCATTTGAACTTTGGTGCAGGAAGAGAAGATAGAAAGTGCCCATGGACTGCCCCAAAGACAAAGCAATCTGTCTGGGAAGATGGGTGGGCCAAATGCAAATAGTTTAATATGCCTCGTGCTAACCAAGTACCACAGCCTGTCAAAAGAAGAAACACATATGTCTTGGAAACAGAGCAACTAAACTGCTCCTTAGAGACAAGGATGGCGAGACTTCAGACATGTTGTCAGGAGAGACTAAACCAGAGACTAGACCCTGGAGAAGGACCTCATTCTTGGTCAAGTAGAGGAGCAGTGAAAAGCAGGAAGACCTTTGACATGATGGACTGGTACGGTGGCTTCAATAATGAGCTCAGGCAGAGGAACAATTGTGATGATGGCGTAGGACAAGGTAGTGTTTAGTTCTATTGCGCATAAGGTACTTATGGGTCAGAATTGTCTCTATGTTTAACGGTATGCTTCTAACAACAACAATCCAAGCATGTGAACTTGGATCAGTCCCAAGGAATCCTTTTCATTAGACAAGGGCAACACTCCTCTCAGAAAGCTCGAACCTACACAGGCTCCTTGGGGCATTTTGAGGGGCAGAGGGCCCTAGAAGGTGCCGTTCAGTGGGCTGCAAAGCCCCACCAGTCAAGAGTGCTTTCAAAGCCAAGGCATGAGGCTTAATCCAAACTCCCTGAGGTCTAAGAAATGACATTCCTCTAGTGCCCTCATGCCCTATCCCCGCTGAACCACGCCAGCACACTCAAGCCGCAGCACCCTCAGCAGTCTGCTCCCTGCTCCTGGGGTCTCCCAGACCCAAGTGGAGATATTTGGCTCTGATTCATAGTGATCCTTATGCACAATGGAAGGAAACAGTGCCCAGTCCTGTGCCATCCCCACAACTGTTCTTATGTTTGTGCCCATCCATCCAGACTCAAGGGGGGGGGGGGGAGTTCCTGCCACACATTTGCATGCTCATTTTAAAAGGAGAGAGCTGTTCTTTACCCAAAACTACATTTCATAAGTGGCCAGAGGGTAAGAGATCCTTATCTGCTGGAGAAGAAGGTTCATGCCTGCCCCCAGGAAATTAGAGGATTCCTGGTGTCCCTGTTTTTTTTACTCAAAGTGTGGGAAGCCTTCAGGAGATTCTGGGTCCCTGCTGGCTCACCTATGAAGAACAGCATCAGTTTCCCCAAGGAAGCATGTTTTCAGATCACAGGTGTAAAGCATCATCATTTTCAAAAGTGTTGAAAAGCCAGGATGTCGCTCTGAGAACTAAGGTGAGCCAGACCCAAGTCATGGGATTTCCAATCACCTTGTACGCATATGAAAGTTGGACATGGACTCAGGAAGAACGAGGATGAATTGCTGCATTTGAATTTTGATGTTGATGAAGAATATTGAAAGTTCTAAGAACCATTAAAAGAACAAACACATACTGTGTCAGTATAGCAGAATGCTCCTTCGCATTGAGGATAACAAGACTTGCTCTCATGTACTTCGGACTTGTTGTCAAGGGAGATCAGTCCCTGGAAAAGGACATCACGCTTGATAAAGCAGAACCAAAAACCAAACAAATAACTTTGAGTCCATTCCAACTCACCATGACCCTTTAGGACAGGATAGAACTGCCCCAGTGGGTTTCCAAGGATGTGATTCTTTATAGAAGTAGAGAACTTTGTCTTCGAATGGATGGTAGTTTCAAACCGCTGACCCTATGGTTAGAAGCCCCATATGTAACCACTACACCACCATGATAGTAATGTAGAAGGCGAGGG
Source organism: Tenrec ecaudatus (assembly GCF_050624435.1). NCBI lineage: Eukaryota > Metazoa > Chordata > Mammalia > Afrosoricida > Tenrecidae > Tenrec > Tenrec ecaudatus. The sequence goes on from NC_134531.1 coordinate 6,808,016, forward strand.
GAAAAGAAGAGACCCAAGATGAGATGCATTAACTCAGAGGCTGCAACAATGGGCATGCTCGTGATTACGAAGATGGACAAGGCAGGGGCATGTTATGTTCTGTTGTTCTTGGGGTCACTGTTAGTCTGAACTGACTCCATGGCGTCGAACAACAAGAAACAGGATAAGAAACTGAATTGCGTCCACCCAAAACTCTGTGTTGTCAATCCTAACACCTGTGGATAGAATTCCATTTAGTAAAAAGACTTGCCTTGTTATATTAATAAAGATGTCCTATCAGTGAAGCTTGGAGTGCTGGTTACTTGTTGACCTTTTAACCACAAGATCAGTAGTTCAAAATCACTTGCTGCTCCTTGGGAGGAAGACGGAATTTTCTATTTCCAATCGTCCCAGTTTTGGAAATTCACAGGGGCGCTTCTACTCTGTCATACAGAGTCGCTATGAGCCAGAATCCACTCAATGTCAGTGAGTGTGGTTTGGGTTTAGTTTATCATTGAAGCTTAAATCTTAAGCCATTAAGATATGAAAAGAATCAATAAGGCAAGAGAAGGAAGTGCAAATGGAGGGGGAGATATTTGCCACTAGAAGATCATCATCATCCAATAAGGCCCTAAAACACAAACAAAAATACCCCCTCGAACTCACTGTCATGGAGTCTAGCAGAATCACCCCTGCAGGTTTCTGATTTTTACGTGAGTGGAACATGTTATGCGATAAATGATCTCCTCTATTTCCCTAGGAGGACATGCTGGTTTCGAACCACAGACATTGTGAAGTGACTGGTGGCTTGGGACTCCTGGCGTGTGGTTATCAACCCAAAGCATAAATTACAATGACACCAGTTCTCTTCTCAAAGACCATACAAGAATCCAGATCTAGAAGTTGAAAAGAGACCAGAACCTTTATTCAAAACCAGGACCAAGGGTCAGTACTTCTCAGCCTCCTTGGGAGAATAGTCAGAAGGCTCCTTAGAAGTAAACATGGTCATCAGAGGGACATTAAGCACGTCATCAGAGGGACAAGTCCTGGGAGAAGGATGACATGCTTCATTAAGGCTCAGTGATAAAATGAGGAGGACCCTCCACTAGATGGATTGACACGGTAACTGCTACCATGGGCTTAAACACAGCAACAACTGTGAGGATGACCCAGAACTGGGCCCTGTTCCCTTCTTTTGTGCAGGGAGTCACTATGAATCAGAACTGACTCCAACAAACTGAGAAATAAGTGGCTGTGGTTAAAACCACTCATGTATTGTATTTTTGTTGGAATAGCACTAAGACTGCTGAAAGGACAAACCGATCTGTTTCGGAGGAAGTACAGCCAGAGCGGTTTAGAGCCAAGGATGGCAAGGTTTCATTTTGGACATGTGGTCAGGAGAGACCAGTCCCTGGAGAAGGGCATTGTGGTTGTTAAAATTGAGGGTCAGCAAAGGTGAGGAAGGTCCTCAATGAACCAGGCTGACACAGTGGCCAGAACAATGGGCTCAGGCATAGGGATAGTCTTGAAGAAGGCACAGGACCAGGGGGTGCTTTGTCCTGCTGTGCATGGGACTGCTTCGGGTCAGCATGGACTTGAAGGCACCTAACTAGAGCAACCAGAAAGAATCTATAACCCTGAGTGTTCGGGGAAGAGTCCTTTTTATTACAATCCTGTAAAGAGTTTGCCATCGTTGATAAGAGTTTTACATGTCATAGACAGCCTGTTAGAAGCAGTGGCTCTCTGTGCAGCAGTTAATGCAGGAGCCTGGACAATGAACCCATACATGCCAACTGTGTTAAACCAGTTGCCTAAAAAAACAAATTCATTGACACTCATACACATTTAAGAAAGAACTTCATATTAAGAATTAATTATGGATCCATAAGACATCCCAGCTGTGGTAGTCACCTAATCTGGTGTCAATTTAAGGATTAAGAGTATAGGGATGGAGTCTAGGCTGTCAATCTGGAGGTAGCTAATGAGGCTTCTGTGGGCATAGTCTTCTCCTGAGAATTCTGGGAAGTCTGGTACTTCCTTCTTGGAAGTGGAAGATGCCTCTCTCTCTCTCTCTCTCTGTCTGCTACTCCCTGGGAGACATTTCAGTGGACAAGCCATATGGATGCAAACAGACCTTGGAAGCCGGAGAAGCCACAGAGAGACCTCTTCCAGTGCTGAGATGTTTCCGATGACACTGGATCCAAAGACTTTCTACCCACTGGCCTGTGATCTTCTGCAGTCAGCATCATTACATGTGTTACATAAGTCTAAAGAGGACTTTATAGATTGATATCAGAAATATGAGCTAATATCAGAATTGTGGACTTGATCTGGACTGGGCTGGGATGTTTTCTCAATGTTCAATTGCTCTTGTATATAAATCTGTTTCTTAAACACATATGTGTGTCCATGGATTTGTTTCTCTAGTCTACCCAGACTAACACACCAGCCCAGTCCAGTTCAAGTTCATAAGTCTGATATTAGTTCATATGTACAATACCAGTTTTCAGACTCACGTAGCACATGCAATGGTGCAGAATGCAGGAAGATCACAGGCCAGTGGGTGGAAATTCTTGTGGATCCAGTGGCAGTGGAAGCATCTCCAGGGCTTAAGCGGCCATCAGCACGGCTCTATGTGACTTGCCAACAGAAAATATTACGCAGAGGGTGTGTCCCACCTCCAGGGAGTCCCACCTCCAGGGAATTTCCAGAATCCTCAGGAGAAGGCCACGCCCACACAGATACATCATTGGTTATAGCCTGATTGACAGGCTAGACCACCCCTTCGCACAAGTTGACAGGAGATTATCTAACTGCCACAGGATCGGGCCATGAACATTTTATTTTGTTACAGAGGATGTTGCCATGACTTGCAGGCCCCGAGGACACCTAGCAACACCACGTATTAACTTGGTATATTGTTAGATTTGACTCAGCAAGAAGGAAGCCTAACAAGGATCAACCGCATAGAAATTTGCTTCATGTACTCAGCAGTGCAGGGGTCAGCAGGCCTGCCTGGCTCAACTCCATGCACCTGTGGGGCCTTTTGCTAAACCATGGCCAGCAGGCCCTTCTTCTCCTTGCCCAGTGAGGCTGGTGACCTGCTTCTCTCTCCACAAAACAATAAGCAAGCTTCTGTGTGTGTCTTGGTGGTCCACACTGGCTGGTGCAGCCCTCAACCAACAACTGACAAAGGGGTGGGAGGATTACAATGTAGCTAGAGTCTTTGCACTGAACCCTGGTGGCCCAATGGTCAAGCACTCGTCTGCCAACTGAGCAGTTTGTGGTTTGAACCCATGCAACAGCTCCATGGGCAAAAGCCTGGACTGTCGAGATCTCAGCCCAGTAAACCCCGTGTGTGTGTATGTGTGTTTATGGGAGGGGTTCTACTCTGCTACATGGAGTCTCGATGGGTCAGAATTGTCTAGACAACAATGGATGTGGTTTTGTGGGTTTTATAGTTATGGTAGAACAGAGAGGCAGTAGGCCTGAGACTGGCATAGAACTTTAAACATGAACATGAAGGTGGGTGTCATGGATTACCTGTTCTTGGGAACTGGAATCATAGCACCCAAAAGACTGGCTTTGGTCTCTCAGAAAATAGATTGTGGGTTTGAGAGGATGACTGCTTGCTAATTGGACACCAGCTTCACATTGTGTGTGTGTGTATGTGTGTGTGTGTTCCATTCCTGGACCGGGTATGTGGATGATCTCATGTGCCTCTTCCCCAAATCATAACTTCAAATTGTGTGTGGTCACGCATTCCTTGGTTGTGTTAGGCCAGGTTGACTAGAGACACAAATTCAGTGATACGCATAAATGTGTGAGAGAGCTTTATATCAAGAAGTAATTCTATATCAAGCAAACATCCCAGCCCAGTCCAGATTGAGTTCATAAATCTGACACTAGTCTATAAATCCCTCATCAGACTCAAGCAGCCACATATAATGATGCAGAATGTAGGGCGATGACAGGCCGGTGGGTGCAAAGTCATGTGGATCCAACGGTGGTGGATGCATGTGGTCCCAGCATGGCTCGTCAACAGGAAGGTAAAGGCAGAGAGTGAGAGGGGCCAGCCTCCAGAAAACCATTTATCTCAGTCGTACCTCCAAAGGAGGTGATCAAGCTGTGACCTGATCGACAGGCTAAACTCCACCCATATCTTTTTTCAGGTGCTATGTTGGCACAAGAAACCTAACTTCATAGTGTGTGTGTGTGTGTGTGTGTGTGTGTGTGTGTGTGTGTAAGGGAGAGAGAGAGAGAGAGAGAGAGAGAGAGAGAGAGAGAGAGAGAGAGAGAGAGAGAGAGAGAACTCCTGACCTCACAGCTTCATACTGTGTGTGTGCATGCTCCTGGATTACAGGCGTCTCCAGAGGCAGATGTGTCCTCAGTCCTTTCAGTTGGAGTGCAGAAGGGTGGACTCAGTCCCGGAAAGTGGCCCACGTGGTTGTGTCCACCAGTCTTTTCCTGTGGTCTGGGAGTGGTGTGAGGCTGGGGAAAAAATTAGGGCATTTGTACTTAGTAACATAATGAAAAATGAAGCGCTTCCAGAAGCTGAGTGTCAGAATGACATTCAAAATTTCACGTTCTGTAACATCCTGCTGACTGTGTCTAGTAGCTCTAAATTATTTATTAGGGTGCTTTCCACAGCCATCTACACAAATGCTTACACAGGCATGGCGATATCCTACACACCGAACATAACACGATGACAGGGGAAGTGCCCTGAATGAAAGTGCCAAGATCCAGTCAGTCTTTGGGTTTCTAGAACGCGCCTCCTTCAGAGAGGAAGCAGCTCCTCCAGCCCTGCAGGGAAGCAGGTAGGAACCTTCTGCCCAAGAATGAACTTCACCTCTTGGGAAGTGTGCACAAGACCCTTGCTGAACCAGAGCCCCAGAGGCTGGTGGGGATCCCATTCCCAGTGAGACCTGAAACCAAGGGTCTGGCCTGCTGTGGACAGAAAGGTCTCACCGAGCTTGTCTCCGTGAGAGGAGAGCAGCTCTGGAAACGTTCCAGCTCAGTTAATTGCATTCCAGTGTGGCATCCAGCCTCCATGGCGGCTTCAATGAGATCTTGTGTCCAAGACTCTATTAAGCTGCTTAAAGAGCCTCTCTCTGCCCCCAGATGGTTTGATTTCAGGACCTGGTAAAGTGATTCTTCCAAGCATATTATTTCATTGCCTTTCCAAGGAGTTTGGAGAGATAGAGAATAATAGCACAAGGCTGCAAGATTCTCAAAAAAAAATTTTTTTTAAGGAGAAGAAGAAACATGATTTTGATTAAAAAAAAAAAAAAACAGAGCGAGAGAGATGGTAACATGATCACCCTTTCAGGTTTAAGGTCAATTGAGAAAATTAGCCTGAGTCTATTGAGCCCAACTTCAGATAAATTAAACAGGCTTTAAAGAAGTAGAGATAGAAACTTTATTCAACAATGAGATGTAACTTACTGGAGGGGCTTTCAGCACTGCCCTGCCCTTAGATATTACAGTACTATTATAAAAAGCTACTTGCTTTGTTACACTGTGGTCCTTTGAGTATGGCTTTGATGTTGGAAGTCATTTTAATATCAACAGGGTCACCAGTTGTAAACAGGTTTCAATGGAAATTTCATACTAAGACAGACTAGCAAGAAGTTCCAAGTAATCTATTTTTAAAATTTAAATAGCAAAAACCCTGTGGGTATCAGCAGACAATTGTCCAGGATAGTGCCAGAATATGAGCCCTTGGGTTGGAAAGCATACAAAATGTGAAGCGGGAACAGATAGACTTTCGGAGCAGGGCTTTGCTTTGCACCTCATCAGGCTCAATCGGGAAAATATTCATAAAGGTCAACGCACAGACCTGGAATTATTTATAGGCCTTTTAAAAATGTCAATCTATATAAAATAGGCAGGAAAACCAAGTCTGAGGAGAAAATAATGGGACTGATGCTTCCAGGGCAACATGAGGGAGGAGGAGGTGGGGGAAAGGAAGCAGACAGCAAGCAAACCAGGGAAAAGGGAATAACAAATGATCTAAAATCAATGGTGAGGAGGGAATAGAATGCCTGGTAGGGTTTAGTCAAGTGCAACGCAGCTGAGAGAAATTACTGAAAGTTGAATGAAGGTAGAACATGATAGTGGGATAAGAGGAAAGTAAAAGGAAATAGGAGGCAAAGGACACTTATAAAGGTATAAATACAGGCATGTACATGTGTAAATATATTTACACATAAGGGTAGGGACATAGATCTATATATGTGTGTGTGTATATTTATATGTTAAGTAGTAAATTAGCAGATAGACATTGGGCCTCTACTTAAGTACTCCCTCAGCACAAGAGTACTTTGTTCTAATAACCTGGCATTCTGTGATGCTCACCTTTCCCACATGCTCAGTGAAGACAAAATGGTGAATAAGCAAATGTGGTGAAAACAGCTGATGGTGTCCAGCTAGTAAAAGATATAGCATCTGGGGTCTTGAAGGCTTGAAGATAAACAGGCGGCCATCTTGCTGAGAAGCAACAAAGTCCACATGGAAGAAGCATACCGACCTGCGTGATCATGAGGTTCAATGGGATCAGGTATCAGGCATCTAAGACCCAAAACAAAATGTCATATCAATGTGAATGAGGGGGAGTGCAGAGTGGAGAAAACCAAAGCCCATCTGTAGACAACTGGACATCCCCTTACAGAAGGGTCACAAGGAAGGGATGAATCTGCCATGGTCTAGTACAGCACTGACAAAACATATTACATAAAACATATTACATATTACATAAAACATATACATGCCTCCCAGTTCTACTTTACAAATCTGACTAAACCAGTAGCATATACACTGGTACAGGTAAGAGCTCTTGATACACAGAATCCAGGACCGATTAACCCCTTAGGAACAATCATGGGAGTATTGATACCATGAGGGAAGGGTAAAAGCAGGTGGAGGAAAGGGAGAACTGATCGCAATGATCAACGTATAACCTACTCTCCCACCCCCCAAGTTGATGAGCAAGAGAAACAGGGTGAAGGGAGACAGAAGACAATGTAATATATGAAAATAATAATAATTTACCATTTATCAAGTGTTCATGTTCAATAATTTACCATTTATCAAGTGTCCCATTTATCAAGTGGGAGAGTAAAGGAGGGAGGAAAAAATTAAGGAGCTGCTACCAAGGGCTCAAGTAGAAAGAAAATGTTTTGAAAAGAATGATGGAAACATGTATACAAATGTGCTTGATGCAATAGATGTATAGATTGTTAGAACAATCCCCAATAAAATGATGTTATATATATATGTATATATTTGTAATTTAATTGTGAATAGGGCAGAACCTTCTCCTCAAAGTAGAGTTGACCTTTATGACAAGAACAGACTAAAGCTTTTAGTTTGTTGGTGTGGCATGATTTTATGTCACAACAAACAGTTTCAAACATCCATGGAACCTGGAACATTGAGTGAATGCTATATGAATGTAGGAAAATTGGAAGTTGTCAAAAGAGAAAAAGAAAAGAAATGGAATGCACAGTGATCAATAGCCTGGGTGTCAGTGAGCTGAAGGGGCCTGGTGTTAGCCGTTCTGAGCCGGGCAATCATATGGGCTCCTTTCCTGGTCAGGACAAATTGAAGGCTAATGGTCTTGCATTCAAGTCCATCTTGAATACAGCACTGTCAGGGATCAGATAATGTTCAAACACTTACAAGAAAAATCAGTTAATAAAGCTATTGTTTGAATGTATACACTAATTACTCGTGCTGAAAATGAAGAATTTGAAGATGTTTAACCAACTTGGGCAGTCTGAAATTGATCAAACAAGCAATTAAAACGTATGAACAATGAATGATAATTATAACGAGAAGGTATAAAACAAAGCAGGAAGATCTGTAATTGAAAAGCATAGCCTTGGTTATATAAACAATATCAGAGACCTAGTGACAGAAATTTGCAAGACCAAAGACTTATTCACTGCAAATACCTTTTTTCAACAATTTTGTGACTATATATATAGACCTTGCTGGATGGAATAACGAATGCAATCAACTTGTCTTCAGCTACAGAAAGAGACCAGGAGAAAGTCCATATCAATCACAACAAAGCCAGTGGTCCACTTCACATCAGACCTTCATTTACTCACAGGAAAATTCAAATTGAAGCTGAAAAAAATTAAAGCCAGGTCTACAAGAGTCAAAGTATAACTTTAAATAGAGCCCATCTGAATATGCATGCCATCTGTCCATTTGACACATTAAAAAAAATCATTTTATTGGGGGCTCATACAATTCTTATCACAATCCATACATACATCCACTGTGTCAAGAACATTTGTACATGTGTTGCCATCATCAGTCTCAAAACATTTTCTTTCTACTTGAGCCCTTAATATCAGCTCCTCATTTTCCTCCTTCCCTCCCCATTCCCCCCTCCCTCACAAACCCTTGATAATTTATAAATTATTATTTTGTCATATCTTGCCCTGTCCGATGTTTCCCTTCACCCACTTTTCTGTTGTCCATCCCCCAGGAAGGAGGTCACATGTAGATCCTTGTAATCGGTTCCCTCTTTCCAACCCACCCTCCTTCCACCCTCCCAGTATCACCACTCTCATTACTGGTCCTGAAGGGATCAACTGACCTGGATTCCCTGCATTTCCAGTTCCTATCTGTACCAGTGTACATCCTCTGGCCTAGCCAGACTTGCAAGGTGGAAATGGGGTCACAGTAGTGGGGGGGGGAAGCATTTAAGAACTAGAGGAAAGTTGTGTGTTTCATCGTTGAAACCCTGCAGCCTGACTGGCTCGTCTCCTGCCCGTGACCCTTCAGTAAGGGGATGCAACTTGCACTAGGGATCAAACATAAGACAAGTTATGGGACGACATCGGGGGTATTATACTTGAGGAAACCGAAAGGCCATTAAAGAGACAGGCGACAGACGAGGAGAAGATCGAAATGGATGTCAGAAAGACTGCGAGGCCTGCGCTTGACGACAGAGCAGCTGAACCAAACGGAAGACATGAGAACAAGTGAAAGAGTCTACAGAACATTCCAACAGGCATCTCAAAAGACAAGGTAGCGCCACAAAAGGGGATCCGTTTGCTTTGTGATATGTGTTTGGAGAAAACAATTAATCACTGTTTCTTGAAAGATACCTTTGAAGAGAAGGTCTTTTCGCTGCTCCTCTTCTTCTTCTCACGGGCCTTCCTTTGTGAGTTCTTCGGTTGTGGTTGCTGTGCGCCGCTGAATCAGTTTTCAACTTGGGGTCGATCCCATGGAACAGAGTAGAATTATCCTGCAGGGGCGTCAGGGCTGTGGAAGTATTTACAGAAGGTTTGCCCTATCTTCTCCCACAAGGCAGGTGGTGGTTTGAACAGCAAACCTTTGGGCTATTGGTGAAACCCTAACCAGTTTTCTAGGAAATTAAAACCCGTGTGTTTCGAGAGGCTCCCCCTTGCGAAGATGAAACACCTGGTGAACTGGCTGTAGCGTGGAAGTCTCGGGGCTTCCTTCGCCTTCCATTTGAAGAGCTGTAGATGAAATGAAGACCGGTGAGATACAGACCCATCGTGTTCCTCCAAATGCAGGCTCACTGGCTGCGTCTACTTACGTCCAGTGTGTTGGGCCACTGGAGTGTGTTGGGCCATTCCCGACGTAGAATGAGCCATTCCTACACCACTACGCACAAGGTACACAGTTACACCCCAGGAAGCCTTCTCAACTCTAGAGAGGGAGCTGATTCCCCTTCTGGATACCATACCCTGTACTGGACTTCGTGTTTCCTTCTCTGGACTGGAAACTTCCATAGACCAAGGAGCATAGCTGCATTCCTCCTGGGCCTCAGGGTCAGGTAGAGTGCTGAAAGAATAAAGAACCATAAGGTGGTGAGAAATTGACATGTTCACCTATGTCTTTCGAATGGCAAATATTCTCATGTGAATATTCTTATGTACAAGGATGCACACAGTCCTTCCACAGAGAAGGTCAATTCTGCGAGCGCTGATTATCCTCTTCTACCCAGATGCGTGGGATATGCTGAAGAGGGCTCGAAACGGCTACCTCAGCAGAAGTGCTTCACTTCACCCGTCCCACCCTGATCTTACTGCAGGTTCCGGAGAGCTTAAATTAATGACAGTAAATTAATCACAGTGGTGCTGTCAAGTCTTGACCCTTCAAGCCCGCAGTTCAAGAGGCCCAGCACACAGCAGGACGCGTTCAGAGAGCTATGGGGCATTCAATGTGAAAGGAGGAACTTTCAGAAACACGCTCCTCAAACAGGGAGGAGTAAACCTGGTGATTTACATAAAAGGTGGCTCTGAGTATCTTTTCAGGGGAGAAAGGGGGAACCAATCACAATGATCTAGGGTAAAGGGAGACGTCCGTCAGTGTAAGACATGAAAAAAAATAATTTATAAATTATCAAAAGTTCATGAGAGAGGGAGGGTCGGAGGGAGGGGAAATGAGAAGCTGATACCAAGGGCTCAAGTAGGGAGACAATTGTTTTGAAAATGATGATGACAACAAATGCACAAATGTGCTTGACACAAGGGATGGATGGATTGTGATAAGAGTTGTATGGGCCCCCAATAAAATGATTTTTTTTAAGTTTATAACCAAAGTGGGTGCCGAGATTAGGGGGAGAGTGAGAGAGATGACCACGGGGTGAAGTAGGCAGGTCAGGCTTGGTGGGCGTTTTCGGGTACAGAGACTTGAGCAAAGGCATGGAGACCAATGGAATGGGTTTGGTGGGCTGGTTTCACTGACCCTTGGCAAGGAATGCCCGACTTCAGAGACTGCAGTTAAGTATGGAGCGTGTAGCTCTCGGTTGAATAGGGAGTTTGAAAAATGTAACGGGTCATCTTGAAAACTGACTGAAAACTCTGGAAAGATGGCATTCAAAAGGAAAAATCATGTGAGACTTGATAATGCCTTTGTACTTTGACAAAAGCCAGACCTTTGTGCACAAGTTAAGCCTTGCTGTCCTCCTCCCCTCCTGTTAGAACGGCAGCCATAGGACAGTAATCTCAGCGAGGAAAGGATCTATGAACATGGTGGGGAAACGGTGATGAGAACACCCCCACTGAACACCTACCAGGGTAGACCTGGTGGTGCCTCCGTCTGGAGATACAGCTGCAAACCTGTCAGGAGCGCACAGCAACCCACTGGGGCAGGCGGAGCGTGGAAAGGGATGATCAAGACGGAATGTGAGAGATCTGCTAGAACATAAAGTCCAAGAGGGGAGAGTCCTTCGAGCAGTGGTCCGCAACCTTCCTAGTGCAACAACCCCTTCATGCAGTTCCTCATGTTGTGGTGACCTCCACCCATAAAATGATTTTCATTGCTACTTCATAAGTGTAATTTTGCTACTATTGTGAGTCAGGCGACCCCTGTGAAAGGGTCATTTGACTCCCCCAAAAGGATCATGACCCACAGGTTGAGCACCACTGACTTAGAGTTCAGATGCTCTAAGATGCTTATATGGGGTGGCTATGGAGAAGATGGGAGTGCAGGAGGGCCTGAGTTTTGACAGAAGAAAAAACTTTACCAGCTAGAGAGAACAGTAACAAAAGTGCTTGGCTGTTAATCACAAGGTTAGCAGTTCGAACCCTCCAGTCAGTCCTTGGGAGAAACATGAGCTTTCCACTCCCTTAAAGAATTAGTTTCAGAAACTCACGGGGGAAGTTCTACTTGAATACAGTCGGAATCCCCTCGATGGCAGTGAGCTAGATTTGAGTTCGTGCCATCAAGCCAATGCACTTCTGCCTCCTCTAGCGACCCGGCAGCTAGAGAACTACTTCGAAACAGCCCCCGGGGATTCTAAGGCTATAAATGCTGACCGCTGCAGAATGCAACATCTTTCTCCCAAGGTTGAACCCCTAACCTTTGAGTTTCCGTGGAAGTCTTAAGCAGCGCCCCACTCAGATCCTGAGGGAGAGGAGGAAGCAATCCAAATAGATGGTGGACGTGGCACCTCTGACTAAAACAGTGGGACAATCAGTGGTGTAGCGGGAGTGGAGGAACAGGGACCGATCAAATCCCAGCCTAGGAAGAAAGCACCTGAGGTTGCCTTTTTGCCAAGTCAGTACAAAATTAGAAACTATCAACGATGACCTTTTCATCAATTATTCAGAAAGAAACACCTTCTCGGAGATCACCTCCTACTAGAGTTGGGGGTGCCAAGACATGCTCTTTCTCCGTGCAAAATGGCGGCTAGCCATTGTTCATTTCAAACAACATCCTTGTTGGAGAAAGCAAAGGAAAGTCCACACTATTTTGATTCCCACCTTCGCGTTGGTCTTCAGCGAACGCATCCAGAAATAGGAAAGTTGAAGAGCCCTTGCGGAGGCTGTTCCTGGGAGTTAACAGGCCGAGTGGCTATTACTTATGGACTTCTTTCTTTACTAAATGGGATGAAGCTGAGTGTTGATGCATGGTGGAGGGCTGAGCTAGTGAAGGGACACCTGGAGAAAAGGTCAGGGGAACTATGGACAAAATCCTCCCTCTAGAAAAGTCTCTTTAAGGGCACCTTGCAAATAAGCGTAGACACAAAAAATAACCACTACCTGACATTCTATAATCAGGAGGAAAATCAATTAAAAATTTTTTTTCTTCTTTTTCTCTCTTCTTTTCCGTGTGTGTGTGTGTGTGTGTGTGTGTGTGTGTGTGTGTGTGCCCCCATTCCTTCCACCTCCCTGTGCCTGTGCCTGGGGCCATTTCTGTCAGTGGGTGACAGTCAAATTATTCTAGCCCCAGGCACATTTTATTTACATAATTGCTCTTTGGGAAAATCCCTCCACTTTTCTGCAGAGACCCTGGCTCTTTTATTGACATCATCCTCAAGCTCCCACTTCTCCTCCATGGCTCATATCCCTGAAAAATAATTATGAGCTTTGATATAGAAGAAATCATTACCCACTGATTTAGATAATGAAATAATATCAACGGCAGCAAGATGTTCTATGATTCTTACATACTTCCTGCTGTCTCTAACATCATTTAATGATTTTTTGATTTTCATTTTAAAGCTTAAAAAAAACCTTCAGATTTGAAACACAGAAGAGATATCAATGATATGAAGCAAAGAAAGCATTTTGTCTTATTTTCCGTATGGAAGGGAAGCACATTCAAAAATGGAAATCTTCAAAGCCAGTCTGCAATCATCCCTGCTTTAATGAGAAGGCTGAGACTTTGTCACAATAATGATCTATCAGCTTCTATTTGGCCACGAATCTAGTCTGATTGGGTTTTGTTGCTGTTGTTTGCGAACCCAATCTCCTTTATCAGGGCATCGGTAATCACCATTTATGAAAATACTTATTGAGAAGTGGAAATCAAGAGAGGAAATAACCATTAAATATCCTTGGTAGGATAAAATACTGTATGTATATCACACATTCTGATAATCACATTTAAGTGAATTGTTTCTAATAGCAAAAGTAATGTAAACGTAAGGTAAAAAGTCAAACAATCCTGAAGTGTGTGGGAAGACATCAAAGATACTCCTTGTCCGAAGTCCAATAGATTACCTCTGCTAAAAGTCACTTACTTAAAAACATGTTCTATTATCTATTAATTGACTGATAGTTTTCCAACACACCTAGAATGCCAGCATTCATCATTTTGACCAAGTATGTAAGTTAGTGTTGCTGTATACCAAAACAGCTCTAGAATTCAGTTATATAGACAACAAACATGTATTATTTCTCTTTGAGTCAGCTGGACAGTTCTTGACTTGACTGGCTTGATGCTGGTGGCTTGATACATCTCGATAGGTGTTCCAAACGCATTAGCCTCACATGTGTGGAAGTGCCTGGTAATTCCGGAGACCAAAAGCTGGAATGACACAGTCTGAGTCTACCCATTCGTCTCTCCAAAGAAAAGCCCATTGACCTACATCTGGCAAACGCTACAGAGAAACTGTCCACCCTGACCACCAGGAATGGAAGCTAACTTGCCAACAGCTGTTTACTTGTTAATTCGAGTTGGCTTACATTTACTTTCATTATAACTTACCCTCCAAGAAAGTACTATAGGCTCTTCACACAGTGGTCAAAGGGTTCAGAAAGACAGCTAGCGAGGGTGAGACTCTATGGAAAAGATATCTTCAACCAACCTTCTGCTGCTGCTATTATTCCATTGGTTGAAGTCAGTTTTAAGGGAGAATTCTTGTAGTAAGGAATACTACCCCCCTCCCTCAAAAAAAAGAAAAAAGCTGCACTAGGTGAGCATCAAGCAACTCGCTCTGAGTTGGTGCACCCAGTGGTGTCACATGGGAATGTTCTCTCTGGTCACAGGGAACCTTTTTGGTAGAAGCATTTTCACCTGATGTGATGGCTGATTTAAGAGAACAGTGTGCGGCTGTGAAATTTTTTTCCTCCTTGGGAAAAATGCTGCAGAAATGGTTGTGATGTTGAACACAGCTTATAAGGACAGCACTATGGGAAAAACTTCAGTGTACCAGTGGTTTTCTTGTTTCAAAAAAGTTGAAATGTTGATTGATGACAAGCCTCATTCTGCACATCTGTCCACTTCCTGAGCAGATGAATATGTCACCAAAATGCATGCACTTGTACTAGAAGACCAGCGATCACAGACCGTTGAAGAGAGGGTGTCATAATATACACTATCTTGGAACTTGGTTCAGCAAATTTTAATGGACGATTGGGGAATAAGAAGGGTCACTGAGAAATGTGTGCCTCTGGTTCTGACTGACCATGAAAAAGAATGTCAAATGGAAAGATAATGTGCTTTGAAAGAACAGCTCTGAACTGACCCAGACTTTTTTCCAAGGTCACTACTGGTGACAAGACATAGTGCTATTCTTATGACCCTGAAAGCAGACATCAGTCATGCTAGTGGAAGACACCACGGTCACCTCAACCAAATAAAGATCTTCAAGTGAAATCCAAGATGGAGATGATGCGTGTTTGCTTGTCTTTTTGTTGTTTTGATGTGAGCCCTGTAGAGCATTTGCAGTTCATTACACCAAGTCAGTCTGTTAACCAAACTTTCTACTTAGAGGTTCTGAAAAGTTTGCATAACATAGTGTGATAGAAAAAACTGATTTATGACAGGCAGGGTACTGATTTTATCACCACGACAATGCACCTGCTCACACAGCCATCTCAGCGTGCCACTTTGGGCCAAAAGAAAGAAAAACCAGCATTCCCCTCCTATTCCATACACCTTATTCGCCATGTGACTTCTTTTTGTTTCTGTTCATAAAGAGGAACATGAAAGGATAGTGGTGTGACGGCATTCAAGCGGTGAAGAAAATAAATAAGGGAGGTGCTGTCAGCCATCCAAACAGACGAGCTTGAAAAATGTTTCCAAGCATGGAATCTCAGATTTGAAAAATGTATTAAGTATAATGGAGAGGGCATTGAAGATGATAAGATTGTTTTGTTTAAAGGTTTTAAATATATAGCTTTGATAAAAATCCATTTAGGGGAGGTACCCCCCCCCCTCAGACACAAGGGTGCAGATATAGAGAGGGCTAGGCAATTTGGATCATCATTTCACATGTGCATGTGAAACTTGGGCATTGACTAAGGAAGAGTGAAGAAGAGTCTGTGCGTTTGGATTGTGGAGCTGGCGAAGAAGATGGAAAGTGCCATGGCTGCTGAAAGGGCAAACTGATTTGTCTTGGAAGAAGTATGGCCGGAGTGTGTCATAAGAGGCAAAGATGGCTAGACTTCACCTTGTATATGTTAAATATGCTGTCAGGGTAGACTTCTTGCTCTTGGTGATGTGGAGGGGCAATGACAAAGAGGAAGACCTTCAATAAAGTGGAGTGGCATGTCGGCTACAAGAATGGGCTCAGGCATTGGGACCACTCTAAGGATGGTGTCGCACAGAGCAGTGTTTCATTCTGTTGTGTATAAGGTTGCTCGGTGTTAGAACTGTCTCCATACATCTAATAACAACAGATCATTTGGAAAGTTACAATAGCAAAATGGCCACAAGACACCCCCCACCACTTTGATTTGGAATGAGTAAATACCTCTTAAGGAAGCTGTCTTCACCAAAGTTATCTTTTCTTTGCAATCCTCAGAAGTGAATGCCTACACACCTGAAACCTGGTCTCCCGCTCCAATTTGTATGCCACCACTGAGGGTGACTTCCCCCTCCAGTCTTAGTCTTCCTATTCACTGATCTTTACCTAACAAACCTCCCGTTTCAACCTCCTACCTCCATCAATCCAGTGACCTTCTCACCATCTGAAATGCCTCCTTCTAGCAATCCCAATGCACACCACCCCCAGAACAATCGCTGTGCCGTCAATGCTGACTCACGGTGGCTCCGATGTGTCTGAATCAAACAGTGCTTCCCAAGTGTTTATAGGAAAGAGCTTTTTGTACAAGAGCAATTGAATATTGAGAAAATATCCCAGTCCAGTCCAAATCAAGTCCATAAGTCTGATAATAGCCCTTATGTCTGATACCAATCTAAAAACTCCTGTTCAAACTCACGCAACACATGCAAAGACACTGAATGCAGGAAGATCACAGACCAGTGGGTGGGAAGTCTTGTGGACCCAGTGGCGGTCTAAGAATCTTTGCACTGGCAGGGGTATTCAGGTAGCTCCTCCAGTTCCCAGGGAATGGGCTCTATCAGTGCAGCACCATGTGTCTTGTCAGAGATAGTGTCTCCTGCCTCCAACGAGGAATACAGGAGTTCTCAGAATCCTCAGGAGAAGGCCAGGCCCACACAGAGGGCTCATTGGCTATAACCTGATTGACAGCCTATATTCCACCACTTCACTCTGAATCCTCAAATGGATGTCAGATTATGTAACTACCACACCAAGATTTTCAATGATTTTGCATTTTCCACAATGAGATTGTCAAGTCTTACTTCAAAGGTACCTCGAAACCAAAGAGCAGACCTACTGCCAGCCAGTAAATTCTGCCTCACAGACACCCCGTCCTTACGGGCTCCCGAGGCTATGAATTTTTATGGGAGCCGATATTCTGAATCTTCTCCACAGAACACCTGGTGGTGCTGAACCACAGACTTTGGGGAGAGCAGTTCAATGCTGAGGTGTCACTGGATGGCACAGTCTGTGACTTTGGAGTTAGAACATAGCTATGGAGCTGTCTGACTTATTGAAGGATTTACATATGCACACGTTCCTGCTAGAACTCGGTCATTTCTATACACAAGCCTCGTAACCTTTTCTTTTTTGGTCTAATCTTCCAAGCTGTCTTTTTTGGTTGTTGTTGTTTATAATCATTTACTTTAGCCCTGTTCCAATATCTTTAGCAGCTTGTATTTTGCTTTTATAATGAAAAGCTCCAAGCTATGATGACCTTATCATCCTAATCTGCTCTTCTGCTTCCTGAAGCAGTTGATACAAGATAGGCAGAATTTTCTTGGGAGGACCAAGTCAAACCATCGTTCTAGTCTTGTGTATGATTCCATTCCTCTAAGATGCGTTCTATGACCGAGACGACTAAACGCAACTATCAGGCACAAATCCTTTAAATTTTCCACTGCTTATCTGAATCTGTTGCTGTTGGTAGGGGCTTTCCGTCCTTCATGACTCATCGTAACCTTCTGTACGATCAAACAACACAGTGCTTGGCGCTTTCTGCACCATCCTTACAATTGTCCTTATGTTTGAATGCATTGTTGCAGCCACGGTGGCCATCTCATCAAGAGTATTCCTCTCTTGCTATGCCCCTCTACTTTACCAAGCATAATAACATGCCCAAAGGTCATGACATGAAGGTTTCCCATTCTCTCCTCTAAAGGATATCCTGTGTCTAATTTTTCCAAAAACGGTTTTGTATGTTCTTCTGTTAGTCCATTACACTTTCTATATCCTTTGCCAACACCATAATTCAAGTGCATAACTAAAATTATTTTCGGGCCTCTTTATTCACTGTCTAGCATCTATATGCATATGAGGCAATTGAAAATACCATGGCTTGGGTCAGGTACACCTTAGTCCTCAAGGGACACCCTTGGTTTTCAACATTTTAAAGCCATCTTCCCAATGCACCTTTGATTTCATGACTGTAGCTTCCTTGAACACGGATTGTGGGTTACAGTAAAATAATATCTTGATAACATTAATACTTTTCCTGTTTTTCATGCTGTTATCTGTTGACCCAATTGTGAAGATTTTTATTTTCTTTGCATAGAAATGTAATCCATACTGACAGCTATATTCTTTCATCTTCAACAGAGAATGCATTGAGTCTCCTTCGCTTTCAGCAAGGAAGGATGTGTCACCTTCATATCATAGGTTGTTAATGCGTCTTCTCCTAAATAAACGTTAGTCTCAATATGTACTTCTCATTCCTCTTTACTCTGTTTTTTACTTACGTTAATCTCATTCTTCACCATGGGCACTCTTTTAGGTTTTTCCATCATCTCGGGATTACTTATCGCTTCTCTCTTCTTTTTGTAGTGTGAATATTTGCATGTGTGTATTTAGAAAGACTGTAAAAATTGTGTGGAGGCACTAGGTGATCTCCTCTGACTTTAGAAAGGGTATCATGTGTTTCTTAGGGGCAATTCTAATTTATTGAACAGATTGAAACAAGTATAAGGTGGAGGTGGATTTCTGAGCTCTCTGTAACCATAATAACCATATTTATTTTCATCACACATGGGTGTATTTTACAACAATATGTAGTAGAAACCTTCAACATCTACATCATAGCCGGATATAAACACTTAGCCCGTGATCCTTATTAAAACACTGAAGATTAAGTTTCTCTTATTCAGTCCTGGCCTGTCTCTCCATATGGCCTTGGATCTTTGGCAGGGTAAGTCCAGTAGACATTGGTCTTCTATCAGTAATCATATTTAACCAGCCGGACTTTAGCCCTAGGCCACTCCTAAAACTGCTGTTCTCATCTCTGCGATAGAATTATAACATTTACATTCCTTTCAGCCATTACAGGCAATACCCAAAGTAACCAACAAAAGATTAGAACTTTCACTTTTCGTGCCCCTGCCTTTGTTCTCTTGTGAAGCCCCATGCTTCCATGAGTCTGGAACAATTATAGCAAATCCCACTCCTGACACCAACTGTACAAATGGCATGAGGAGAATATCTGATAAGTGAGGAAGGAGAATCAAAGCCATCAGCCTGAGGCTGAATTATATAAAGCTGATGTTGAACATGTCTCAGCACTTCCTGCTTTAAGAATTCTGATACCAACAGCTCCTCCACAGGTGCTCTACTTCTCCACTGGGTTTGAAAATCCATCCCCATGGCATAACAGACCTCATAGGCAATACTCATAAACGTGGGTTTTTTGGGGGAAGGTAACAAGTAGCAACCTAGGAGAGTGAATGTTCAAGAATCATTTCTTCCAATGAAGACAGCCTTTTCTCAACCATGCTCACAGGCTAGCTTTTCTCTGGCCCTTGAACTCTTAGCCACAAGACCTCAGGCCTCTGCCCACTGTTGGCATTGTTACATGGCTCTTTTATTGCACTGGTGATTAATCTAAAAGGTCAAGCCACTCCATCCTAAACCTCAGACCAAAGGTTCTCTTCTCCAGCTTCTTGGGTCAACAATCCCAGCTTTTCAATAAAAGATCTGCAAGCACCCCAAACCAAAAGTGAGCCTCCTGCCAAAGGCACTCAGATAGAATTGTCTAGGATGTCATCTTGCTTGCTTGAGAACTAAGGTGTGCCTCACAAGCCATGGCATTTTAAATTGCTTGTGAAATTTAGAAGCTGAATAGGGGAGACTGAAGAAAAATCGTGCATTTGAATTTGGTTGCTGGCAAAGAAGATCCCCATGAGAGAGTTTAACACAGTGACTTCAACAATAGATTCAAACTTAACAACAATTATGATGATGATGGAGGAATGGGAAGAGGGTTTCTATGCCTTGTAACAGCCTAGAAGACACCTAACAGCATCATATATGGACATACATCTTTTTTAATTTTTGGTGTAGAAATCAGGCACAAGTTTCCTTAGACTCGTTCCTAAATATTTGCTGCTCTTTTGGTGAGGATCAGGGTGAAATGGGATGCATTGAGGTGTCCGCCTTTTTAATGACTTGTTAAGTTTCACATTTAAAAAAAGAATATGCAAGATAAATTGTATGTGACCTGCGAATGTTAAATTATTCACTATTTGGGCCTTTATAAAATAGTTTGTTGATCTCATATTTATAAGCATTTATTGTCTAATTGTTATTTATACAGAGAAAATGCACTTCATTTTTATTTTGGCTTTGAGTTTAAATGACTTATTAGAGTCACTTAGTAGTTTTAATTGTTTTGTAGATTCTTTGGACTATTTTATGAGCAAAGTCTTACTAAATAGTTTTTTTCCATTTTTTATAATTGCTACTTATTCTTTCTTGCCTTATTGTAGTTATCTGGGTCTCTGAAATGTTATTCAATCTAAATGGTGAGAGCAAGCATTCTCTTAATCTTAGGGATAAACTGCTCAATATTTTACCATTAAGTACAAAGTTACCTACAAGTCTCCTTCTTTTAATCTTTACCATATTAAAAGTGATCTTTAATTCATACACTTAATTTTTTTCAAATAAACAGATATTAATGTAATCAGATTTTTGCTTTTTGTGCTTCCATCAGAGTCATGTGGTTTTGAAAAAAAATCTCTTTTCGTCTAGTAACACGATAAAGCACATTAATTCTCAAGTGTTCATTTAAATGCCTATCTCTACAACAATCCTCACTCAGTCAGCATGCATTACGCATTTTATAGGTCCCTGATTCTGTTTTCTCATCATTTGTGTAGGATTTTGGTCTATGAGTTGCCTTGTTCATAGCTTCTTTGTCAGGTTTGGTACTAAATTTATGCTGGCCTCATCAAACTAGTTGGGCACTCCTGATATTTCCTCTATTTCCTGAAATAATTTGGGTAAGGATATGTGGTAGTTAGGGATTATGTCCCCCAGACACTCGTGGGTAGGGGTGGAGTCAAACCTGTAGATCAAGTCACAGCCTGATGGCAACTTGACGTTAAAAAGCCTTTTTTCTGATAGCAAAACAAACAGAAGTGATCTCTCTCTGCCCTGTTGCCTTCCTGCTTCCTAGGACTCTGCTGTGACCTGAGAGCCGATGGTGTCCTGCCATGTTTGCACTGATTTTGAATCCATGAGACTCTGCATCCACTGACCTCAGATCTTTCCACTTCCTGGCTCACCTTTCTGTGTTACAGGCCTGCTGCTACATGACTCTGAAGAAGGACTTATGGGCTAGCATCCAACTGATAGACTTGAGTTGGACTGGGCTGGGATGCTTTCTCGATATATAAATCGTAATATAATATCTTTCTTATACATACATGCATGTATGTATTTGTTTCTCTAGAGAACCTTACCGAACACAGGATAGTATCATTTCTCCTTAAATATTGGTAGGAATTTATTTTAAGTCATTTATTCGTGATGAAGGAGCACTGCTGGTACAATGGTTATAGCACCCGTCTGCTCCACAAAGTTTGCTGGATTGAACCCGCCAGCTACTTCATGGGGGAAAACCTTGTGTGACAGTCTGCTCTGTAAACATACCCTCGAAACCCTTTTGGGCAAAGATGAGGCTGTCTACTCCTGTACACTGCTCCCAAAGGGTGATTATATCCTATCCTATAGGATCACTATGAGCCAGAATTGACTCAATGGCAACGAGTCTGGTTTTTTATAGAAACCTTATAAGATCGTTCTTCTCTGTTCTGTAAGGTCACCATGGTTTGGGATGAACTGAACAGTAGCGGGTCTATTTTGATTCTTGCTATCAATGAAGCATTATGAGTATACGTTAATTTTGGACTAGATACGATGAACAAATACAGGATTTAACTAGTTTTATATATTTTTTATTTAATAACTTTATTGGGGGATCATACAATTCTTATCACAATTCATACATACCTCCATTGTGTCAAGAACATATGTATATCTGTTGCCATCATCATTCTCAAAACATTTGCCTTCTACTTGAGCCCTTAATATCTGCTGCTCATTTTCCCCCTCCCTCCCTACTCTCCCCACCTCGTGAACCCTTCATCATTCCTATATTGTTATTATTTTGTCATGTATTACACTGTCTGACGTCTCCCCCTGCCCTCTTCTCTGCTGTCCCTCCCCCAGGGATGAAGCTATGTGTAGATTCCTGTAATTAATTCCCCTTTTCTACCCCACATTCCCTCCACCCTCCAGGCATCACCGCTCTCATCACTGGTTCTGGAGGAGTTATCTGTCCTGGATTCCCTGTGTTTCCAGTTGCTATCTGTACCAATGTACATCCTCTGGTCTAGCCAGATTTGTAAGGTAGTATTGGGATCATGATAGTGGGGGGAGGGGGGGAAGAAGTATTTAAAAACTAGAGGAAAGTTATATGTTTCATTGTTGCTACCCTGCTTCCTGACTGGTTCATCTCCCCCCCCATAGTCCCTCAGCAAGGGGTGTCCAGTTGGCTACCTTTGGGTTTTTGAGTCTCCACTCTGCACTCACCCATCTTTTAAATGATATGATTTTATGTTCCTTGATGCTTAATACCTGATCCCTTCGACAGCTTGTGGTCACACAGGCTCTGTGTTACTTTTGATACTTGTATTTTTCCAGCAATGAATCTATTTCAAGGGAAACTCAACAGCAAACTCACTACCATTAAGTCAACACAGACTCATAGTGTCCCTATGGACAGAGCAGAAATACCTTGCAGAATTTCTGAGACTGTAACACTTTACAGGAGTAGAAAGCCTCATCTTTCTCCCACAGAGCAGCTAAGTCTACTTTAAGTGCATTGGCATGAAATTGTTGATAAGACTCTTGTGACATTTGTAATGTTTGTAAGATCTGTAACAATAGCTCTCCTTTCATTTTGAAATCGACTCCTACTTATATTTTCCTAACATTCTTTTTGGAGTTAGCCAGTGGTCACAAAGTGGATTTTTGACATGCAACTGTTTGCTTCACGTCACTAGTGTTTTTTTCCTGAGAAACCTAACAATATTATGGTGGCTTAACTACATTTACTTTCTTATAGATTTTCTGATATTCTGTTTATCTTTGCGGGCTTCATGAGCTTTTAAATCTTATAGTTATTTTGTTTAGACTTTACAACATCAAAGGGGCCCAGAAGGTGTAATGGTTGAGAATTTGGTTTCTAGGAAATAGAGGAAAGAACCAGGAGGCAAAGGACTTTGATAGAGGTCTAAATACAGGCGTGTACATATGTATGAATATATGACAAAAGAGAATAGAACTGTGTATTAATATCTATATGTTAAGAATTAAGGTTGCAGATGTACATTGGGCCTTGGCTTTATTACTCCCTCAACACAAGAACACTTTGCTCTAACAATCTGGCATTCTGTTATGCTCACCCTCCTGATACAATCGCTGAAGACGACATGGTTGCATAAGCAAATATGGTGAAGAAAACTGATGGTGCCAGGCTATCAAAAGATACAGCATCTGGGGGTCTTAAAGACATGGAAATAAAAAAGAGGCCATCTAGCTGAGAATCAATAAAGCCCACATGGAAAAAGTACACCAGCCTATGTGATCATGAGGTGTTGACAGGATCAGGTATCAGGCATCTGAGACCCAGAACAAAATCATACCCAATGTGAATGGTGGGGGTGGGGAATGGAGTAGAGACCTAATTCCCATCTCTAGACAATTGGACATCCCCTCACAGAGGGGTCACAGGGAAGAGATGAACCAGTCAGAGTGCAGTGTAGCACTGATGAAACACACAACTTTCCTCTAGTTCTTTGGTGCTTCCTTCTCCCCACTATCATGACCGCGATTCTACCTTATAAATTGGATTAGACCAGAGCATGCACAGTGCTACAAATAAGAGCCTGCAACACAGGGAATCCAGGATAGATAAACCGCTCAGGGACAAGGAGTGTAGAGACACCTGGAGGATTAGGGGAGGGTGGGGGGAGAAAGGGGGAATCAATCAGAAGGATCAAACTATAACCCCCTCCAGGGGGACAAACAATGGAAAAGTGGGTGAGGGGCAATGGAGGATAATATAAGATATGAAAATAATAATGCATGACTTATCAAGGGCTTGTGAGGGAGAGAAAGCAGGGGAGGGAGGGGGAAGAAATAGGGAGCTGATATCAGGGGCTCAAGTGTGAAGAGAATGCTTTGAAAATGATGATGATGGCAGCATATGTCCAAATGTGCTTGACACATGGATGAATGTATGTGTTGTGATACGATATGTAAAAGCCCCCAGTAAAAGTATTTTTTAAAAAATAAAGAGGTGGGTTTCTAACTGCAAGATCAGAAGTTTGAAGCCATTACCCATCTGCAAGAAAGGCAGGTGTTTCTACTCCCATGAAGGGTCACAATCTAAGAAACTCACAGAGACAGTTCTTCACTGTTATATAAGGTCACTATAAACCGACATTGACTAGATGGCAGTATGTTTGGTTTTCAGTTTTTTGTTTACAAAGTCAACATTATTTTGTGTTTTCTTACATTTCTACCATACAAATGCCCTTTAGAGATGATACTGGCCCAGACGAGTTTCCTGGAAAACAAGCCTGAATTGCTGGCTGTCTGAAGGGTAGGCCGTCGACCCTTAAATGACCATCTGCCTTCTATGGGGAGGTCTGCCTTTTAGCTGCACTCAACGGGGTTTGCAGGAAGTCTCCCAGTTTCCCCTGGCCTGAAAACTCCTGGGACAGCTTTCCTTTGTAATAATATGTGTGTAGGAAATAACCTGGTAGAAAGCCAAAGTCACTCCCCTGGGTGTAGGGGACAGTAGACAGCAGCCAGCCTTTGCTTGGATACCAAGGAGAATCACGGACTTGACCATGTGGGTTCTGCTCAGCCTTCGCAGGTTCTGTCACCATGTGCACGGGAAAGGAGATGGAGAGTGGAATGCGTGATGATAAAACAGACTCGCCAGCTTTCCTGGGGTTTCCTTTCAAAGAGCCCCACTCCCAACTGTCCAAAGAACCCAGACTTGTCTACTAAAGAGCAAAAGCAAACCCCCTACCATCGAGTCCATGCAGACTCAGCACCCTATGCAGCACCCTATGGGACAGAACAGAACGGCCCCTGTGTGTTTCTGAGGGTGGGAGGGAGGGAAAAGAAGAAATGAAAGATAATTTAAAATCACCATATATAGGAGGTGAGCATAAATGACTCGAATTTTATTTACACCCATGGAGCAAAGGTAATAATAGTCACATCACCTATGCCATCTCCGTGTCTCAGCAACTGATGGAGTCCCTATTGTCCATTGGGAACAGGACTGTCCATTCCTCTCCGTTTATCTCCTCCCTCTTCTGGATAAATGCTGCCAGACACCGAGAATCAGTGAAGGAGAAGTACCTTGACCTTGACCAAGGTCGCACAGTTGGTCAACAGCAGACTCAGACTTTGAACCAAGCGATGCCCATAGCTAGTTACCAAGAGATGAACCATGATGTTCAATCCACCAGAAGTCCCTGGTGTTTGACTGACGAGTTGTAGAGCTTCAGCCCAGTTACAGCCCAAACATTGGTTTTAGTGTAGAGCGTCCCACTTACTCATTTGCTTCATGAAGCTCCTGTCTCCTTCTGTCCTTGGAGCAGACTCATTTATTTTATGACGCACGATTTTGAATCAATTCCATACATGATTGGGAGAGGTCAGAGCAGGTCTCATGAAGCTCTGCCTCACTTAATGGCTCTGTTGATCACTGAGAAAATCCGGAGATAGGTGGCTGCCTGCCCCAGTGCTGGGTTTCATTAACATAGCCACTGTGCTTAATATGCAAAAGAAACCTGGAATCAAACACAAAAGCGTATGTTTAATTACATCTTTAAGGGAAACCTTAATTGTTACTCAATTGCCCCTTTCGAATGATTTTCTGAAAGACAATTAAAAATATATACCCCCATGAATTAAAAAACTATCATTTTTGCACATTATTGTTCACGTGTTTGAGAATAATTGAATCTCTGTCAATTATGATTCCAGGAAATTATAGAGAGGATCCATTCTTAGCCATGTGAATGGGAATTTAAAGCTGCCATGGTCAGACATGCACAATTACTTTATCTGATAAATTTATGGCCTGATAATAGGCTTTTACCAAAGCATTTTCTCCACTTAATTCATCACTTGAGTTGACCCACTTTCTGGGCATTTGATTTCAGAATTTCCTGAGCATATGAACAGACAATGTTCTCTTGTGCTAGAAAGTTCCTTGTTGCCTCTTGACGCCAGGTCTCAACCCACCCTTGAGTTGTCTACTCATCACAAATCTAGCACTACCCTGTTCTACTTAGCGTTGGTGCTTCTGGAATTTTATGTCAAAAGCCCTTCCCCCTTCCCACAGCTCCTATGAACTGTAGATATAGTTCTACTGTAAATATAGTAAATATTTACAGTAAACTGTAGGTATAGTTCTACAGTCCTAGCTTGACTTCATCATTGTATACAGCATAAGGAAGGGGACCGGCTCCATTTTTTTCTCCATATTGGGAGACTCTTTCCTCAGCACCATGCACCCAGCAATCTTTATCATGTATTGAAGATCTGAAACTTTGGAAAGATTATGCAAGGCTGCGACGAGACAGAATTGGCTCAATGGCAGTGGATTTGGGGAGATAGGCATGAGTCTGTCACTGAGTGCTTTACTCTGTCCTGCTGCTCTATTTGCTTATTTTTGTCTCAGTGTGGCAGTGTTTTACATTTAGGTGGTGATGTACCTCTTACTATCCGGAAAAGTAAGTCAACTGTCCCTTGTGCTATAAGGTAAATTGAAAACTTCATGAAATTTTATCATTTTTACAAAAATTTGAAATTTACTCTAACTCCAAATGCGAAGTTGACTGAGATTTCCTTCATGATAGATTAACTTCGGTGAATTGGCATCTTTATAATGTTGAGCAGGCCCCGCTCAGTGCCTGAAACCTCACACTAATAATTGCCAGCTTCTTCTCCACCCTGTATTCGAATATCTGCTATGTAGAGGTATTGTGCGTTTCTGGTGATATTAAATCTAGACCACCATATTGCTTTTGTGGGTGTTCTGAATGATTTGTATTATCTCTATGACCACTGCTGTTTCAAAGACTCTATTGATTTTTGTATCTGGCAGTCTTTCTGAACTCTATTGGTTTTAATCCTTTGTCTGTTAATCTATGTTTTCTCCCCTAGGCCAATTATTATATCATCTACATAATGACAGCTATAGTTTTCCTGGCTTTTCCATCTCATAACTATTTTAGTTATGACCTCCTGTTATAACTTCCCCTCTCCCCGTTAATCAACAGAGATATGATGCATCACCCCACTCTCTCTGTACCCACCAACCAGACTTTGTTAATCTTGCAATAGCTCTGCAAATAGAGTCTTCTTGTTTTGTTTTGTTTTGTTTTAGCAGGATGAATTGGAGGCTTATGGGCTAGTGCAAAATGGACCTACTACGCATCTGTCATTTTGTTTTGTTTTGGTGGCTGGAATGTTACTCTGATTCTGGAAGTTATGCCGTGGTATTTCAAATGGCCAACAGGGTCACCTCTAGAGAACTGGCTTTAGTAAGAGAACTGGCTTCAGACTAAGGTAGAATAGGAAGAAAGGCTCAGTGATTCCGTTTGTAAAACTATCCAGCGAAAGCCTTAGGAACCACAGCAGAGTATTATTGATACAGGGCTGAAAGACAAGGCCCTGGGTGAAAGGCACTGCAATATGATTTCAACAATAGAGAGTAGCAGGATCGTGAAGATGGCACCAAAATGGGCTGCTCATTCTGTGTCACGGAAGGTCACTATGAGTTGGGATCTGTTTGATGACAACTAACTGCAATCACAATAACATTGTAGTAGTTAGATGATATTATGTCAACTAGATACTCCAGGCTAGGGGTGGAGTCAAACCTGTCCATCAGGTCATAATGTGTCCTTGAGGATGTGTCCTTCTCACTCGACCGTCTGACCTGCCGGGGCTCTCTGCCACTGATCCGGAGAGTTGCTGGAGCCCGGCTATGTTTTCACTGACCTTAGAGCTACACAACTCTGCTCATGATCCTCCTGCTTTCTGAATCATGCATGTTGTTGCATGAATCCAAAGAGGGACTTATATGCTAGATTCAGACTTACAGGCTTGAGGTGACTAGGCTGGAATGTTTTCTTGATATATAATTACTTGTTGACATAAAGCTCTTTCTTATACATATGAGTGTCACTGGATTTGTTTCTCTAGTCAACCTGGCCTAACACAATCATATAATGCATAAGGATACATTTGAACACTCTTCAAATATATGCAACTTCTTATCTTGCCAGATAGAAGTATGCTCCAAGACAAGCTTACCGTCTTCCATTCTTACAATCTGTCTTCAAGAGATGCCCAGAATTTTCTCCATTATAAACATGTTCCAATGCACTTTGAGTTTGAATATAGGATGTTCTCACCACCCTTGTTATACCATACACTCAAACTCACTGCCATTGAGCCAATGGTGACCCATAATGACCCCCTATGGGTTTCTGGAACTGTAACTATTTACGGGACTAGAGAGTCCAGTCATTCTCTAGTAGAGCTGCTGGTGGTTTCGAACTGTCAACCATAATGATCACAGCCTAATGCATAACTAGTACACCACCAGGACTCTTCTTGTTATACCATAGTTGTTATCAGTTGAACCGTATCTTCTCTGCATTCATGGGTCTGTTGACTTGAATACAACATAAATGTATCATGTGGGTGTGCAACATCCTGAAAGAAGACTACAGAAAGCATTATTTACACATAGTTCCCTTTATTTAGTGCCTCAGATCCTCTAAGACAGAGTCCTGATGTTGCACTAATCCAAGCTTGCCTGCTAACTATTTAGATTGGGGGTTGGAATCTCCTAGCATCTCCATTGGAGAAGGACCAGGAAATCTGCTTCCATGAGTTTCTCTTTGCCATCAGGATGCTTTTGACTCAGTGTGGACCCTAGAAGACAGGGTGGAACTACTCCCTGAGGCTACAGCCCATGAAACAATCTGGGATAGTTCTACTCCACCACATGGCATTTCTCTGAGGCACAATCAACGGAACGAAACCCAACAACAAAATCCTCAGAGACATCTGGAAATCAGTCATGGATTAGAGGCCAAGAGTCATCTGTCACACTCTAGATCCAAGGAAGGGGTGAGATACGTGGAACACCTCCACAAGATGGACCACAGTGGAGGACAACTGAGTCCGCAGAGTCACACATGGCGTTTCCGATCCATCAGTTCTCCTACAACGTAAGGCTTATAGGTAGCATCGACGATCACATAGAAAAGTGCTTGAGTATATAAACATAAATAATTCCCCTTTGTCTTTCCAGTGAGTTAAAAGTAAAAGACCTTTGGAGACCATGTCCACTTCTTTGTTGTGTTTTTGGCAGGGGGAACTTGTTTCCATGAATAATGGGGTTAAGAAACTCTTACATTTGTTCTGTGGAAGGTAGGGAGGTGTGAATCTTATAATTATGTAGTGTTGTGTACAAGAAGCCATATGTTTTTCTAATTATCAGTAAGAATAGTATCTGGGGTCTTAAAACGTTGCCCTAAAACAAGCAACCATCTACGTGAGACATTAACTAAGTCCACATGAACAAAGCACACCAAACTATGTGATCCAAGGATTGCAAATAATAAAATCTAAATTTGAAGGAGGGAATCATATCAGAGCTTAAATTTTGAGCACTTAGCTTGAAAAAGGTTACAGATGACAGTGGAAGGCCCAAATCTATTTGCATGGTCCTCACATGGATTAAGCCCCAGAAAAATTCCCTCTGACCCTAGCCCAGGGATGTGGATAACCTTGCTATCAGATAGAGAGCATTCTAAAATCAATTATGGCAAATCTAGTTAGGTTAAAATATAACAGCAACTTATCATTTGATCTCGCTTTTGATACATTTTACAGTTGTTTCCGTTTTTAATATTTTCTGCTTTTTTTAGATTGAGGTTTTTCTCTTATTTTGTTGTTGTTGGGTTTTTTATTTGTTTGCTTCTTGTTGGTCTTCTTCATATGCTTTTCATTATATGATATCCAGAATAGGTAAATCTATAAAGATAGTGACTAGATTGATAATGGCTTAGGGGCATGTCAAGGGATGATCAGGGAAAATGAGGAGTTAACAACAATGATTAAGGGAAGAAAATATTCTGATGTATGAGCCCCTAATAAAATGTAAAAAAAGAAAAGAAGAGGAAAAAAAAGAAAATGATTAGGGAAAAGAATGTACAGATGTGCTTTATACAATTGATGTACATATATGTATGGATTGTGATAAGAGTTGTATGAGCCCCTAATAAAATGTTTTTTTAAAAAACTAGTTGTATGAGCGCATAATAAAGTGATTAAAAAAACAATAAAACTATTCTGAAATTAATTATGGCAATGATTGCACAACTCTTCTTAATTGGATTGAATGAGTGAATAGTATGATTATGATATGTGAATTACATGCCAATCAACTGTAGGCAAAAGAAATACGGTGTATAAGACAAGAAGCCCTAATGATGTAGCGAATAAGAAGCTGGGCTCATCAGTTCAAAATCACCAGCTGCTCTGAAGGAGAAAGATAAGATTTTCTGTTCCCAAAAAGATTTCCATCCTTGGAAATACAAAAGGGCAGTTCTCTGTCCTGTGGGGTCACAATGAGTCTGAATTGATTCAATAGCAGTGAGTTTTGTGATGGATAGACTGAAATGGAGCACTGTATAATCCAAATAGTATTAATCAACACATTCCAGCCCAGGCTTCCAATAGGAAGAAAATCACAGTTCCATATTTCCCCCAAATAATACACTCACAAAAATGGGATATATAACACAAATAGCTTGCAGAGGAAACTTTCACAAGTAGGGTTTGTGTTCTCTGCAAAAAAATGTGTAGCATGGGCATTGTTTTGATAAAAATCCAGTCTAAATAGTTGTTTACTAACTATTAAAATAATTAGAAAGATGTATTTGTCTGAGAAATGAAAAGGGTATAATCTGTAACTCAGTTTTGAAATATTCTCTGATAGTTTTAATTTTCAGTCTTTCAAGACCCTGGAAGATTCCACCACCGCACACACACACACCCGCCCCCACCGCCAAATAACACTCATCATTATGTGCCTGCATCACTCCATCTCCCAAAGACCAAATTGTTGGGAATCAAAAGTAATGAGTTTCTGATGGGAAGGCTAGAGAGAGCAGACAATGGGAGAACGCTCTTCCAGTTTGCCCACAAATCCCCTTAGGAAACAAACAAATGTCTTCTCAAAAGACAGATTAGATGTACTGAAGTCCCATACACTTATGCCTTTCCTGAGTATAGCTGACAAGGCCTGCTGGTTCTGAGAACACACATCCAGGCTGTCATTTGTAGCAAGTATTTCCCTCTTACTGGTTGTGTTAGTTTTTTAGAGAAGCAAAACCAATCATGAAAGTATGTATTATATATAGGGGGAAAATTCTATCAAGCAATGGCTTACACCACTGTAGAAATAAGTAAGTCCAGTCTGGGTCAAGTCATGTTTCTCCTGACTAGTGGAAGCTAATGAACAATAAGTAGAAAGAAAAGCAGAGGCAGTGGGAGTGGACAGTAGAAGGCACCGGCTGGTGGATGTAGAGGTCCAAAGTGAGCCAAATGAATCCTCTGCTGGTAGTCCACTGATGGCTCTTGGGATGAGTCATCGATGCAGCAGTAGGTTGAAGAACGAGACTCAAGATCCAGATCAGACAGAAGGTGCAAGACCAAAGAAAATTTGACTCTGCTTGGCCTCTCTGTCTTAGACAAAAAGGCTTATGACACCAAAGCAGTCTCATCGGGCTGTGATTCAATTGATAGGTTGGGCTATGTCCCTACCCTTACCCAGGAGTGTCCAGTTGACATAATCCCTAACCATGATGCTGGTTAATTGTGCTAAATAGCAAACATGGGAGGAAGACTGGCCTTACGATGAGAGGATCCTGATATCTGCTCTTCCTACACAGCCATGGGCATCTCTGGCAAAACATATGTTTCAAGAGAGTTTGGCCATGTTGAGTCTATGAGAGCATTCTGAGAGGCATGCATCCACTGTTTCTTGAGCAGGCTCACAAAACAAGAGTTGTGATACCCAGTCTCTTGTTGCTGCTGCTACTGCCGTTGCCTTAGCTCCAGCTGAGTCATCTCCTGCCTTGTAGCAACCTCCGTGCACAACAGAACAAAATGCTTGCTGAACCTGCACCATCCCCACAGTGGGCTACTGTGTGAAATCTTGTGGTCTATGGGGTGCTTCCTCTATGGTTTTTGGAATTGGATTCCCGGATCTTTTTCCAGGTCTGCCTTGGTTTGGAATCTGCATTGAACCCTGATTACCATCGTGGCCAAATACCAGCCTCTGCTGAATGAAGGGTGATGGTTGACCATGGGGTGTGTTGCTCAGGAGTGAGATCTGGGTCCCCCACATGGGAGGCAGAATTCTACCTCTGAAACTCCACTGCCTGTAACCAGTCATCGTCAAGTGAATTCCAACGCATGGCAACCCGAGTAGAATTGTGCCCAGTGCGTTTTCAGTGGCTGGTTTTTCAGAAATTGATTGCCCGGTCTTCACAGGACTGCGCTCCTCCCTACACTTGAGAGTGAGCAAGTGCACCGTCCTGATGGAAAAATAAACCTTTGCTGGGTACACATGCCCTGACATTTCTCTCACTCAAGCCAATTCAGTTCTCTGAAAACTTCTGAATAAGCCCCAGAGATCCTCTTGGGTCCTTGGAGAGAATCTATCAAGATGATCTGCCTGGAATCCTCCTCTTCCTAAAAGAATATCAGTCTCCGGAACTTTTTCAGCTGACCTTATCTCTTTTGAATGGAAGTGGTCCAGTAGACCCCCTTGAAGGCACTGTGCTAATTAGGCCTTTTTTAAAAGGCCCCTTTATCAGACTAAGACAAGTGTACTATGATGAGAACTTGTCGACAGCCATCCACTGACCACAGGCATGTTTAAACAAGCTTTATGGGATAAGCCTCAAAACATGGATGAACTAGAACCCAAGAATAATATTTTTTACTTACTGCCCTATTCATTTCTTTCTCTTTTTTTCTTTTAAAAATCACTTTATTGGTAGCTCTTACAAATATCATAACATTCCATAGTTCAATTGCATCAAGCAAGGTTGTACAATTGCTACCGCAGTCAGTTTCAAAACATTTTCTTTCTTCTTGAACAACTTGATATCAGATCCCCTTTATCTCCTCCCTCCCCATATCTTACACAATCCAATATATCCATTCACATACAATTCTGTTGTTTGGTCCCATCAAGTGGGGTTATACAGTCATCAATGTTATCAGCTCCCTATCATCCTCACTTCTCTCTTCCTGAACCCTCAGGGATCCATTACGCCTGTTACTATTTCTGATGGGTTATCTATCTTGGGTGTCATTGAGGGTTTTCTATTTATTGCCCAGTCATTGCTGTTGGCTTTTATTTATTTATATTTGTTTCCTTTGTATGATATTTTTCTTTTTTTAAATCATTTTATTAGGGATTCATACAACTTCTATTACAATTCATATATACATCAATTGTGTAAAGCACGTGTATACATTCATTGCCCTCATCATTCTGAAAACATTTGCTCTCCACCCAAGGCCCTGGCATCAGGTCCTCATTCCTTCCTTCCTTCCTTCCTCACTCCCCCCTCCCTCATGAACCCTTAATAGTTTATAAATTATTATTTTGTCATATATTGCTCTGTCCCACGTCTCCCTTGTCCCACTTTTCTGTTATATGTCCCTCAGGGAGGACATCACATGTCAATCCTTGAAATAGGCTCCCCCTTTCCAACCCACCCTCCCTGCGCCCTCCCAGTATCACGACTCACACGACTGGTCCTGAGGGGATCATCCACCCTGGCTTCCCTGTGTTTCCAGTTCCCATCTGTGCCAGTGTATATCTTCTGGTCTAATCAGACTTGCAAGGTAGGATTCGGATCATGACAGTGGGAGAGGGGAAGGAAGTATTTAGGAATTAGAAGAAAGTTGTATTTTTCATCGGTGCTTCATCGCACCCTGACTGTCTCATCTCCTCCCCAAGACCCTTCTGTAAGGGAATGTCCGGTGGCCTATAAATGGGCTCTGGGTCTCCACTCCGCACTCCCCTGCTCATTCACTATGGTAAGGTTTTTTGTTCTGGTAATGCCTGATACCTGATCCCTTGACACCCTGTGATCGCACAGGCTGGTGTGCTTCTTCCATGTGGGCTTTGTTGCTTCTGAGCTAGATGACCGCTTGTTTACCTTCAAGCCTTTATGACCTCAGATGCTATATCTTTTGATAGCCGGGCACCATCAGCTTAATGTGCTATAAGATGTTGGCTTTTCCAGGAAGACCAAGGTCTTTCACCTGCTTCTGCTGAAATCTCAAGTCTGGGTGCCAATGTCTTGCTTTCAAAGAAGGAGAGAGAGGACACTTGGAGAACTGGGACCTGGGGGAAATTGTATCCACAGAAATGTTGGGGACAGTCCTGGCTTGGTGGGGTTCTTACTGTTCCAGGGTCCCAGTCTTTTGACTCCCTAACAGAAAGGATTCATTTTACAGGCCAAACAGCACTCAGCAAATTGGCTTCTTAGACTCTGCTATCCTTGAGCTGAGATGGGTGAGGAAACACTTAAAACAAGTGCCTTGTAGGCTTCTGAGGGGAAGCGCCAGCTCTGCTCTGTTCCCGCACGTTCACGATATTTGAACTCTGTTTCCCCAGGCACCACAGCAGTAACAGCAGAAGAAGAAGCTGCCTTTGCTGCTGCTGCTCTTAAAATAAAAAGCTGTGTTCTTTATGAATTTTTAACAGCACACATTGGCTCCTGCAGGGCCTGCAGACCAGGTGCCACAGAAGGGGCCACTCACCCTGAAGCTCCGCGTGATTCCACTTCTGTTTGAAAACACGAGTGGGACAGGAAGGTCCATCCCTGTCACTTCCCTGCATCCAATCCAGGTAGTACAATGCTGTTGTGCTCACTATCAATGGCTGGGCCACCACACCTGGGAATATGTTATTCATGGGAAAGCCTGACCACTTTCCATTTTATGCAGTGCCCAATTATTATAGGGTTTCCTGCAAGAATCTTCTGCTGAAGAATAACCACCAAGTAAGCCCCTTGGCTGGCCCTGGCCAATGTGGACATCCAGGCCAAAGGCCAGGGCGTTGTGGCCACATTGGCATGGCTGCGTGTGGAAGTAGATAATACATGTCACAGGGGTATCTCTGAGCCTTCACTTCCAGCAGCCTGCTGACAAAGCCAAGAGGCTGGGGCCTGACATGTGTGCCAGGGCTGGGAATGGAGGCCTGTTGATGGGTTGTATCTCTCCTCGGAGATCATCACCTCTCTCTGAGTGGGAGGGAGCGGGACCTGTCTGGTATCAGCTGGGTGCCGATCACCAGGAGACAAGAGCTGCCCCCAGCTTCCAGCCCAGAGGATGGCTGTGGGCTGATAGACTCTACATCATTCAATTACTGTCAGAGCCCATAGCATCCCTTTCCTCTAGGTGGGCCGCCATCCCTGGGAGTCCACGTTCTCCATCTGCTCTTCGAGTTCCAGTGAGGAACACACGAAAGGCAACGAGCAATTCTGTGCCATCAGCGAGGAAGCATCCTCCCTCATAGTCAAAGCCTATATTTTCACCCCTGCCCCCCAAAGAACCCTGTTCTCTTGCTCTTACACCACAGTGAAATGACAGCTTTGGCATCCACAAGGGACTCGCATCCTGTTCTTTTAAACTGTTCTTTGAGTTTGGGGACCAAAAGAAGTCAGAAGGTGCAAGTTGGATGGGAAGGTGGATGATTTAAGATTTCCTAACAAAATTCTCCTAGGACCTTTGCTGCTCTAGAAAAAGGAGCAAGAGCATTGTCCTGATTGGAGGAGGGGGTGGGGTAGGGGATGGGAATTCCTTGGCACAGATTTCCTGACCTTTCTCTCACCAATGCAGTCTTCTGTTTTTTTTCATAGTAGATCCCTATGAGTGTCCTGAGTCCTTCAAAAAAAATCTGTCCAGGTCCTCCCTTTGTTGTAGTTGGTAGATGCCATTATGAGTCAGTTCAGAATTCCCAGCAACACTATGTACAACAGAATAAAACATAGCCCAGACCTGCGCCCCCCTCACAATGGTCCTAATGCTTGAGCCCATTAATGTAGCCAGGTCTTCCTCTTTCCAATGCCCCCCCCCTCCTTCACGAAGCATGACATTCTTTCCCAGGGACGGACCTCTCCTGACAACATGTCCAAAGTGTCTGAGACCAAGTCTTGCCATCCTTGCCTCTAAGGAGCATTCTGGCTCTATTTCTTCCAGGACAGATGTGTTGGAATATTTCTTTGCCTACCCAAGGTACTTTCAATATTCTTCACTAGCCCCCCCATTCATGTGCATCAATTCTTGTTCCGTCTTCCTTATTCAGTGACCCACTTTCACATGCTTACGAAGGCAATGGCTGAGGTCAGGTGCACCTTAGTCCTCAAAGTAACATCCTGACTTTTCAACACTCTAAAGAGGTCTTGTGCAGCAGATTTACCTAACGCAACACATTGTTTGATCTCTTGACTGCTGCTTGCATGAGCATTGATTTTGGATCCAAGCAAGACAAAATCCTTGACAACTTCAACCTTTTCTCCATTTATCATGATGTTAAATACTGGTCCAGTTGCGGAGATTTTGTCTCTTTACATTGAAGAGGAGGAGTGAGCGAGGGAATCAGAGGAAGAACAGGAGGAGGAATGAGAGGAAGGGGGGGTGGAGGAGATCAGAAGAACCAGGAGAAGAAGAAGAAAAAGGAAAGAGTGGGTAAGTAGCAGAGAGACACAGATTCCCTGTTCTTCATCCAAAGATACATATTTGTTGTTGTTGTTGTTGGGTATTGTTGGGTCAGTTCTAACGACAGAAACCCCCTCCATGCACAGGAGAGAAATCGTGTCCCTCCCGCAGGAGCACTCCTAGACTTACTACCGTGTATGAGCCTGTGTTTTGCTGCCCTTATCAGTACATCATTTTGAGTGTGGCACCTTCTTTTTAATGACCCTCTTCTCCATTGCACACACGATGTCTTTCTCCCAGGGCTGCTTTCTTCTGATAATATGTCCAAAGCACGTGAGACAAAGTCTTGTCACCCTTGATTTTAGGGAGCCTTCTGACGTCACTTCTTCAAAGACGGGATTTTTCCATCTCTGGCAGCCCAGATACATTTAATATTCCGCACCAACAGCAGGTTCAGATGCATCAATTCTTCTTTGGATTTCATTATTCATTGCCCACTTTTTATATGCACATTTGAGGCGATTGAAAATACCATATGGTGGGATGGTTGCACCTCAGTCCTAACGGTTTTATCCTTTCTTTTTCACACATTCAAAAGGGCTTGCACAGATTTGTCCAAACAGTAGGTCATTGGACTGCTAGAGGGTGGCTGCCATGGATGCTGATGGTGTGTCCATATAAACTTGTATCTGTCAATTTACCATGCAAAGGGACAAACTATAAGAGATCATTTGAGCTCAGAATGCTGTATTTTCCATCATTCATAAGAAAATCTAAGCTCCACAGCCTAGATATTGCTTAAATTTAATATGAGTAAATTAGAAATTCCTTATGAAATACTGACAGCTACAAAAGTGATTTCACTCAATGCAAAAAGGATTATTTGTGTTTCATTTCCTCTGGAGATTTTATCATAATATCCTGGATAACATTAGAAGGTTTTAATACTCACCGTAAGACCATGAAGTCTTTCATTGATGGAGACTGAGAATAATTAGCATGGTTCCCATATAGAATGTCTATTGAGGTTTTAACTTTATGTGGGGATACAAGATTTCTGGTGGAGACATTTATTATTTAACCTACAGTGCTCCTACTGATGTCTACACTACATGAAACATTAATTCATGATTTTCTTAATATCTTATTGATTTGCCCCCTCCAAAGGCCAGAGGTTAAAAAACCCCATAAAAATGTCCTGGCAATTTATTGCTGTCCCTTTAAAGTATTACAGTAACCCCACAGCTATTTTCTTTCTCCCATTGTCTTCTTACTTAAGGTTGCAGTTCAAAATGACAAATTTACCTTTTCTATGAACTTCATATGAACTTGTTTTTTAAATTTAATATACTGTAAGTGAGCTACCCAAGCACTGTTCTTGACTGGTTATAGATTCATATACTCAATAAAAATATTACAGCGCCACTGGCAGGAACCCTAGGGGAGGCCTGGCCGTTCACACCGAACATGACCTTTCTGACAATTTGCATCAGAGAATTCTTTACAAGTCATTATCGAACTGGTGTTATTGTTGCTTGCTGCCACCAAATTGGTTCTGATTCATAGGGATCCTATCCAGGACAGAACGAACCCCTTCTAGTCCTGCACCATCCTCTCAGCTGTGTCTCAGCCCATTGCTGCAGCCACAGCACCAATCCATCCCACTGAAGTTCCTCCTCCTTTTCATTGACTCTCTAGTCTGCCCAGCCTCATGGTCTTCCCTGGGGACTGGTTCCACCTGACAACATGTCCAACGTACGAGAGACAGAGCCTCGTCATCCTTACAGCAAAGGAGCATTCTGGTTAGCCCTCTTCCAAGACAGATTTGTTTGTGCTTCTGGCGGTCTGTGGTCATTTCACTGTTCTTAGGCAACACTCGTGCGTCATGCATGTCAGTTCTGCTCCAAACTTCCTTATCTATTTTCCATCTTTCACATGCAAATGTGGCAGTTAAAATGCCATGCCATGGGTCAAGTACACCTTAGTCAAGATAACAGCTTTGTTCTCCAAAGGTCTTTTGCAACTGAATTGTCCGTGTAGCATGTCCCTTGAATCCTTGACTCCTGCTTCTGGGCTACTGACTGGGTTTTAGTTAAATGAAACCCTTGACAACTTCGAACTTTTCTCCATTGCTCCTGATATTGTTGGCTGGTCCATTGTTGTTCTTTTCTTATTGGGGATTTCTGTTTGCTTCACGGTGAGGGGCATATTCCCATTGAAGGCGGTGATCTTTGATCGTCATTGTTTCACAACCTCTTCATCTGCAGTCAGCCAGGTTTTCTCCTCTTCATCTGAAAGTTATTTTTATCTGTCTGCCTCTGATCCTGATGGCACCCTCCCCTTCACATAGCCCAAGCTGCTCTGACGATTTGCTTACATTGTAGATTGCATAAATGTGGTGAACGGATGTAATCCTGACACGGTGTCTTTTCTGATTTTCAACCACATGAAAGAGAGGAGGAATCGAACTACTTGCTGATGAAGATCAAGGAATTCAGCCTTCAGCATGGACTAAAACTCAATGTAAAACAGATCAAAATCCTCACGTCACCAATAGGTGACATCATGACAAATGGAGAAAGAGTTGAAGTTGCCAAGGATTTTGTCTTACTTGAATCCATAATCAATGCTCGTGGAAGCAACTATCAAGAGTCAAAAAAGTGTCTGTGTAAGATATGAAAATAATAATTTGTGATTGATCAAGGGGCCACAAGGGTGGGAGGGAGGGTGGTAACAGGAGCTGACATCAGGGGTCCCATAGAAAATAAATGTCTAGAAAATGATGATGGCAATGTATGTACAAATGTGCTTGATACAATTGATGTATGGATTGTTACAAGAGCTGCAAGAGCCCTCAATAAAATGTTTTGTTTTTAATCAAAAAAAGAAGTAGCATTAAGTGAATCTGCCGCACAAGATCCCTTTTGGGTATTGAAAAGCAAGGGTGCACTTTGAGGACTAAGGTGCACCTATCCCAAGCCATGGTGTTACCAATGGCCTCATACGCATGTGAAAATCAGACATTAAATATGGAAGACTGAAGAAGAATAGATATATGTGGATTGTGGTGCTGGAGAAGAACATTTAAAGTATCATTGATGGTTAGAAAGACAAACTGAATTTTCTTAAAAGAAGTATGGTCACTTATCCCTCAAGGTCAGGATGGCAGGACTTCATCTTACATACTTTAGCCATCTTGTCAGGAGAGAAAAACCAGTCCCTGGAGGACCTCGTGCTTGGAAAAGCAGAGAGCAGCAAAGGAGAGGAAGGCCCTCAAGGAGATGGACTACCCTGTGGCTGCAACGTTGGACCAAGCACAGGAGCAACTGTGAGGACGGCACAGGCCTGGCAGTGTTTCCTTCTCTTGGACATAAGGTCACATAAGGTCACTATGGTTGGCACCTAACCACAACAGCGGCAACCTCTATCTCTATGGTTTATGTGCAGATTCCATTTGAGCACAATGAAATATTTTGGAATGCCCATTATATGCAATGTTGTACATAATTTGTTATGAGCCCCATAGTTAAATACCTATGAATAGGCAATACAATAAAGGTAAACATGTTTTTCTGGTATTCTCTGCTCTAAGCCAAAATTCCTCTGACATTGACAAAGATAATGCTCACTGCAAATTCTCATCTGAATCTGAAAATTCCCTCTCAATGTACTGCTGCAATTTTAAAAAAATTATCTTATACACCATTTTGCTTGTCTTGTGATATCGATGATGTTATTGTGTTAGGTGGCATCAACTTGGTTCCAACTCACAGAGACTGTATATACAACAGAATGTAACACAGTGTATTGGCCCTGTGGCATCTCACAATTGTTACGTCTGAGCCCACTGTGTCAGCCACGGTGTCAGTCCATCTCCTTCAGACGATTTTCCTCTTTTTATCAGACCTACTAAGTTTCCCAGGCATGATGTCCTTTTCCAGGGACTGATCTTTCCTGAGGGCATGTCAAAAATATCTGAGACAAATTCTCCATCCTTGATTCTAAGTAATAGTCTGAGTGTACCATTTCCCAGAAAGATTTGTTGGTTCTTCAAGTATTCCATGGTACTTTCAATATTCTTTGCTACCACCAACATTCAAATACAGTCTTCCTTATTCAATGTCCAACTTTCACATGCATATGAAGTGGCTGAAAATACTCAGGTGTCCCTTAGTCCTCAAAGTGACATCCTTGTTCTTCAACACTTTAAAGAGGCCTCTTTTTTTAAGTCATTTTATTGGGGTCTCATACAGCTCGCATCACAGTGCATGCACACATGCATTGTATCAAGCACATCTGTACATCTGTTGCCATTATCATTTTCAAAACATTTTCTTTTTATTGAGTCCTTAATATCAGCTCCTCATTTATCCCCTCCCTCTTTCACAAGCCCTTGATAATTTATGAATTGTTATTTTTTTCATGTCTGACACTGACCACTGTCTCCCTTCACCCACTTTTCTGTTGTCTATCCCCCTGAGAGGGCGTTATATGTAAATCATTGTGATCGGTTCCTCCTATCTCCCCCTACCTTCCCCTTATCCTCCTGGTAATGCTACTCTCACTGTTGGTCCTGACGGATTTAACTGTCCTGGAATCCCTATGTTTCCAGCTATTATCTGTACCCCTGTGCATGCTTTGATCTAGCTGGATTTGTAAGTTAGAATTGGGATCATGATAGTGGGGGAGGGGGAAGCATTAAAGAACTAAAGGAAAGTTGTATGTTTCATCGGTGCTATACTGCACCCTGACTGGCTTGTCTTTTTCCTTGTGACCATTCTGTAAGAGGATATCCAATTTTCCATAGATGGACTCTGGGTCTCCACTCTGGACTCTCCCTCATTCACATTGATATGATTTTTGGTTCTGGGTCTTTGATGCCTGATACCTGATCCCATAGACACCTCATGATCACACAGACTGGTATGACTCTTCCATGTGGACCTTGTTGCTTCTCAGTTAGATGGTTGCTTGTTTGTCTTCAAGCATTTAAGACCCCAGATGCTATATCTTTTGATATCCGGGTACCATCAGCTTTCTTTACCACATTTGCTCTGCACCCATTTTTGTCTTCAGTGATCATGTTGGGAAGGTGAGCATCACGGAATGCCAGGTTATTAGAACAAAATGCTCTTGTATTGAGGGAGTACATGAATAGAGGCCCAGTGTCTGTTTGCTACCTGGATACTTAACATAAATATATGTACATAGATCTATTTCCCTATCTTTATATATGTATATGCCTGTATTTAGACCTCTATAAATGCCCTTTGCCTCCTAGTTCTTTTGTCTACTTCCATTTACTTTTCTGCTCGGTTACACTGCCCCTGATCAAGCTTTACCAAGCATCCTATGCCCTCCTCACCATCGATTTTAGATCACTTATTGTTCCGTTATCCCTGGGTTTGTTAACAGCCACTTCCTATCCCTCCTCCCCCTCTGCCATGTCCTCACCCCCACCCCCGGAACCATGGGTCCTGTTGTTTTGTCCTCTGGATTGTTTATCACACCTATCTTATCTAGATAGACATGGAGACAGTAATACGCAGAAAAACAAGGCAGAGCAAAACAAAACAACCAAAGAAAACCAAACAACCTCTTATGCAGCAGATTTTGCCAGTTCATATAGCCTTTAATTTTTTGATGGCTGCTTCCATGAGCATCCATTGTGGATCCAGGCAAAACAAATTCCTTGACACCTTCAGGGTTTTCTCTGTTTACTGTGTTATCTATGGATCCAGTTGTGAGGATTTTGGTTTTCTTTACATTGAGCTGCCATCTAAAGTTTGCAGTCCTTAATCTTCATCCGCAAGGACTTCAAGTCCGCCTTGCTTTCACCAAAGAAGTCACCTTGCTTTCAGCAAAGAAGGTTGTGTCATCTGCACACTGAAGCTTATTAATAAGCCTTGTTCTGATCTTGTTTCCACATTCTTCCTCACACTGTCAAACATTGGTAATATTATGCTATCATTTCCATATTCAGTTAGATGAGCTTTCTTTTCAAATAGGCACTAACTGAAACACTTCCATTTGGTGGGTCAGGTAGCTCTCTTCCAAATTTGGGGGCATGAGTGAAGGGGTGCTCCCAGCATTATATCCAGGTGTATTGCTGTTGCCAGGTGCCAACAAGTCAATTCCAGTATGAAACAGAGCGAATGGTCCTGTATATAACATAAGGAAACACCACCTGGGTCTGGGCCATCCGCATAAGTGTTCCTATGTGTGAACCCTTTCTTGTAGCCACAGTGCCAATCCAGCTTGTCTAGGATTTCCCTCTTTTTCGCTCCCCCTTTATTTTGCTAAGCAGGATGTCCTTCTCCAGGGACTGGTCTCCCCTGACAACATTCCCAAAGCACATGAAATGAAGCCTCACCACCCTTTCCTCTAAGGAGCATGCTTTCATCCTTTCATAGAAGTTTCTTAACTGGAATCCCATCAACTCTTGCTGCCTTGTATTTCACCAATGTCTTCAGTATAGCTTAGACTTTTTCTTTCAACACCATCAGTCCTTGGTCCCGTGCTACCTCGTGAAATGGATGAAAGTTAGCCAATTATTGTTGATACAGGGACAATGTGTTTATTCCATCTTCTTATGTTTCTCTGTGCCTTATCTTCTCTTTATATCTCCAAGTTGAATGTAGGTTTAATACATAACCTACACTGATAAGGTCTCATTAACATACAAAGAAGGTCCTATTCCCAAAGGGATGATAATGATAGGTATCAGATTTATAGCACATATTTGAGGGGAAGCATTCAATCCATAACTCAGTGTCCCTAGTACTTTCAAAGAAACGGAATATTTGATCTGCTTTCAACATACAGGGAACGTGGCACAAAGTTGGGAGGAGACAGTCATGAACCAAGAGATTAAAAACGGAAACCAGGTTGTCATTTCAGGAAAAACATTTGTTGCTGTAAATGGACAGGTGAAATACTAAATGTATTTTTAATTATGTTATTTAGCTTGAATAGGCACAGACGTACAAATTTTAATTAACCTGACCGGGAAAGTAAATAATCTCAAATTACAATTCTGTTTTAGACTCCAAGGTGGTAAAAGTCAAGGTTGAGGGGGTTGAGAGCAAAGAAACCTGGGTTCCTGGGAAGAAAACTGTAGTTCCATCTCGGGAAAAGTAATTAATTCCATTGTGGGGGAGGGATGAGTGCTGGCAAGTAGGCTAGTTGTGCTTCTCACCCCCCTCACCCCCACCCGTTTTCCTTTTTTAATCTTTAGCTCAGGCTTTAACTGAGCAAATCTCAGAGAAGCTTAGAGATAAGAATATTGACCGGCTGAAAATAGTGTATTTCTCAAGGCTGCATATTTGGACTAGAATTGCGTCTTCCCTCTTTTAAGCGGATACTTGGATGGAATCTTTGCCCTCAAGTTTCAATTTAAACCTATCAACTAGAGCAGGAGTCCTCAAACTTTTTAAACAGTGGGCCAGTTCACTGTCCCTCAGACCCGTTGGAGGGCTGAACTATAGTTTAAAAAAAAACTATGAACAAATTTCTATGCACACTGCACATATCTTATTTTGAAGTAGAAAACAAAACAGGGCTAAAACACCCGGCAGGCCAGATAAATGTCCTCGGCGGGCCACATGTGGCCCGCAGGCTGCAGTTTGAGGACCCCTGAACTAGAGCATCTGAGAACAAGGTTGGCCTCTGTGTCAGTCTGGGTGGTCTAGAGAATCAAAGTCAGTGACACTCTTACACTCAGAGGAGGAAAACCTGATATGAAGAAGAAATTGTAT
The DNA here is from genome assembly GCF_050624435.1 of Tenrec ecaudatus. Taxonomy (NCBI): domain Eukaryota; kingdom Metazoa; phylum Chordata; class Mammalia; order Afrosoricida; family Tenrecidae; genus Tenrec; species Tenrec ecaudatus. The sequence continues at coordinate 6,852,458 of NC_134531.1, forward strand.
ATCAAGAAGAGTCCCCAGCCAATCCATACCACGTCGTAAATCCGATACTAGCCAGATTCCACTTCAGCCTCACACAGCTCCAGGCAGATGAGCAAAATCAGGGAACATGGAGATCACAGGCCAGTGGGTGCAGAGCCATGTGGATCCAAGGTTAGTGGGAACATGACGGGGCCTTATGCTGGGGCTGTCCCTGGAGGTAGACACAGAATGCAAGCAAGAAGGACGCTGAAGGAAAGAGAAAGAGAGAAGTCTCACTGTCTCTCTGATCAAAATACCACACCTCCAAGGAGGCATCCCCAGGCCACCAGCTGCTGTAGAAACCCTGTTCCCCAGAGTTCAAGAACACATTGCACAGGCAATGTCCTACAGGCTGTGCTGCTTAAACATGTCAGGATGGTTCGTGGGCTGCTTCCCTCATCCTTGCATCTACAGAGAAAGCACTTTGGCACTGTTGATGTTTTCCAGATTTGGTGTTTGCTGAATCCCTTCCAGTTAGACAAAATTTTCAAAAGACATTAAGTTATATATAGCGATATATATATATAAAAGTATAATCTATGGTCTTTTAGTAAACAAATCAGAAACTTCCAGAGCAGTGGTTCTCAACCTTCCCAATGCCATGACCATTTAGTACAGTTCCTAATGCTGTGTTGACCCCCAACCATAAAATTATTTTTGTTACCATTATGAATTGTAATGTAAATATCTGATATATAGGATGTATTTTCATTGTTTCAAATTGAACATAATTAAAGCATAGTGATTCATCACAAAAACAATAATTATTTATTGTGAAATATTTATTTCTAATGACAAATAAATGAAATTTTGTCCTGAAGCATGGTGTAGCATAGGTAACAGTCTTCACGCCAGGTATTTGTTTATATGTGGGCATATTTACATGTGGGCGAACCCGCCTGGAGATGGATAGAGGAGCCATGTCTTGGATCCTAAGACAATCAGAAATATGTGTTTTCCGATGGTCTTAGGCAACCCCTGTGACGGGTCGTTCGACAAACACACCCAAAGGGGTTGCGACCCACAGGTTGAGAACCACTGCATTAGAGTTTTAAATTTATGTCTCTTAATTCTTTTTTAAATATACATATAAACATTGTATTGGGGGTTCTTACAGGCTTATAACAATCCATACATCTGTTGTATCAAGCAAATTTGTACATATGTTACCACCATCATTCTCAAAACATTGTCTTTCTGCTTGAGCCCTTAGTATCAGCTCCTCTTTTTATCCCTCCCTTCACCCCCACCCAAACCCTCATGACCTCTTGATAAATTATAAATTATGATTATTTCACATCTTAAACTGACCACTATCTCCTTTTGCCCATGTTTTTTGTTGTTCATCCCCCTGGGCTGGGGGTGGGGGGGTGGGGCGATATTCATCGATGATTGCCATCAGTTCCCCCTTCCTCCCCTGCCTCCCCCAACCTTCTCCCTACCTTCCTGGTATGCTACTCCCATTTCTGTTCCTGAAGGGTTTATCTTGCCTGGATTCCGTGTGTCCTGAGCTTTTATCTGTACCAGTTTACATGCTCGGGTCTAGCTAGAACTGAAAAGCAGGTCTGGGGTCGTGATGATGGGGGATGAGGAACCCTCAAGGAACCAGAGGAAGGCTGTCCATGTTTCTTCGGTGCTTTACTGCTGGGCATCCTTTTGAACAGATTTCACCACTGGCACAACACAGCCTTCAGCCTCATCTGTGCTTCATTTGCACTAGAAAGAAGTGCCGTGTGTACTAGCCCATATCCTGACTGTCACTGAAGGCAGCCAGAGCCTTGCTCTGCCCCAATGGTAAGCATGTTCCAATGACATGAGGGCAAGTATCAAATAGGGCCATGTCATAAGAACTAACTGTTCTTAGTGTAGGGTTACTAGTTGTTCTTAAACAGGAGTTGCGATTAAGTGTCAAGCACATTCTTAATAATGGTGAGGACATTTCAAGAGTAACGTTAGGAAGAAATATAGAAACTCTAGATTATTAATTATTTAACGGGATAGAATATTTTGAAAGAGTGCATAGCCATAATCTAAGTAATAGGTAAACACATCTTCATGAAGAATTTCCTAACTGTTGATAAAGCTTCACTGTCTTGGAGCTGATTCTGATTGAAATGACAGTATAGGAGAGAAGAACTGCTCCGCTTCCGTTTCCGTAACTGTAAATCTTTATAGGAGCACAAGCCTCATTTTTCTCCCGCTTAGCAGCTGGTGGGTTTGAACTGCTGACCTAGCAATTAGCAGCCTAATTTGTAACACAGTATACTTCCAGAGCTCCATTGTTGATATATGGTGACTGGAAAATACAAAATAGAAGAAACTAAACATATATATATACTTTGAGAACAATTCAAAAATAATGACAAATGCCTCTCTCCAAATCCAAATGATAATTTCCTGTAAATTGTGACACATTTCTATTGATTTATAATTTTAGATATATTAAGGAACACTGGCTTATTTCCTGTTCATCCAGGAATTTGTTCATTTAATATTCATCCAAAATATTTGTCAGGTTTTTAATTGTTGGGATTGGAAGAAATCTTTTTATATTACCCCAAATCTATGAAACCATTCCTTCTCTTTACTTCTGTCCATCTCTACAATTCTTTTACCTTCTCTATTTTTCGTCCTTTGTCTTGCTGTATTTTTTAACCCCCTCCTACCTGACCAGGCTGCCAAACGTCAGCTTTTGCAATTTTGAAAGATGTAATATATCCTTAGGAATGAGTAATCTCTAGATAAGGACACCATGCTCGGTAGAGTAGAGAGGCAGTGAAGAAGGAAAACCAGCACCAAGATGGACTGATCTAGTGGCTGCAACATGGGCTTCCCCTTAACAGCAACTGCGAGGGTAGTGCAGGACCTGCCAGTGTGCCATCCTGTTGGGCCTAGGGCTCCTCAAAAGTCTAACCTGACTTGATGGCACCTAAAAACAACAACATTCCACACAGTCCTTTATTTTGTTCAAGGGACTTTGTGTCTGCTGTAGAAAGGCAGCCTCTATTTCTAAAATTTCTAATTTCTCATTCAGGCACCTCATCTTGGGTCTGAGGGCCCTGATTGGTGTCCACAAAAAGTTGTCCAGTATCCAAAAATGCTGCCCTTGGTTTGGACTCTTAAGGGAAAAGTGTTGGTTCTTGAAACAAAATTATGGAAAAGTGTGAAATTGGAATTTATAGCTTTATGTCATCAAAGAAAATTTACTCTATCCCAAAGTGTGTGTGCGTGTGTTTTAAATCACTTTTATTGGGGCCTCTTACACCACTTGTCACATTCCAAACATACATCCACTATGTCAAGCACATTTGTGCATATATTGCCACCATCATTTTCAAGTACTTTCTTTCTACTTGAGCCCTGGTATGAACTCCTCATTTTTCTTCATCCCTCCCCCACCCACCCCCAATGAACCCCAGATAATTTATAGAGTATTATTTTTGTCACGTCTTACATCAACCACTGTCTCCTTTGACTCATGTTTCTATTGTTTGTTACCCTGGGTGGCAAGTGATGGGTGTTAATATGTTGACCGTTACAATCAGTTCCCCCTTTCTCCCTGCACCTTCCCCTTACCCTGATGGTATCACTACTCCAAGTGTTGTTCTTAAGGGGTTTATCTGTCTTGGATTTCTTGTGTCCAGAGCTCTTACCTGTACTGGTATACATGCTCAAGTCGAGCCATATTTGTAAGGTAGACTTGGGGTCATGATAGTGGGGGAGAGGGGGAATGAAAGGACTGGAAGAATGCGGTATGTTTCATGGGTGCTGTACTGCACTCTGGCTGGCTCATCCCTTCCTGTGACACTTCTGGGAGTGGATGTTCATTTGTCTACAGATGGGCTTTCAGTGTCCACTCTGCACTTCCCCTCATTTACATTGATATGATTTTTTTGTTCTGTTCCTTTGGTGCCTGATAACTAATTTCACTGACACCTCATGATCACACAAGCTGGTATGCTTCTTCCATGTGGGCTTTGTTACTTCTCAGCTAGATGTCCACTGGTTTATCATCCAGCCTTTAAGACCCAAAATAATTTATCTTTTGATACTTGGGCACCATCAGTTTTCTTCACCACATTTGCTTATGCATCCATTTTGCTTTCGGCCATTGTATCAGGAGGTGAGCATCACAGAATACCAGATTATTAGAACAAAGTGTTCTTGGTTTGAAGGAGTATGTGAGTAGAGCCTCAATGTCTGTCTGCTACCTTAATATGTAACATATAAATATATGTACATAGATCTATTTTCCTATCGTTTTATATATATATATATATATACACACACACATACATAACATACATACATACGTGCATGCCTGTATTTAGACCTCTATAAATGGCCTTTGCCTCCTAGTTCTGTCTCGATTTTCTCTTATTTTCTGCTTGTCCCACTATCATATTAGACATTCATTTGGCTTTTGTCAATTCTTCTTTGCAACATTGCACATGATCAAGCCCCACCAAGCATACTATGTCCTCCTCACCATCGGGTTTAGATCATTGTTGTTCCTTTGTCCCTGGGTTTGTTGGCTTCCCCTTTTGTTTCCCCCACCTCCCGCTCTCCCATGTCCCTGTGGAACCATCAATCCAGTTGTTTTCTCCTCTGGATTGTTTATCCCACCTATCTTATCTAGATAGACATACAAAAACAATAATAAACATAGAAACAAACAAAGCACACATACAAAAACAGAAAAGAAAAGCCTATAAATAGTTTGAGGTCTGTTTGTTGACCTCTATGAGTGTTTTCTGGTTGAATCTTATGAGGACGCACTCAGCATATCATAAACTGAAAGAACTGAACAAAAATTTTCAATGATTGGGTTGCAATATTGAAAGACTCTATGGGCAAAATATTGCATGATGTAGAAAGTAGCACAATTAAAGGAAAAGAATAATCAGAATTAATGCCCCTGAAAGAACCAGTGGAGTAGGAATCAAGATGGTGTCCAGGTAGAGTCACATGCCTGGTGGTGCTGCTGTTGGTAGATCAGACAATTAATGGATAAGGAGGCCAATATTGGGAGGCTGAGTGCTAAAAATCAATTCAGTGCACCAGGGTCTGGTTAAGACATCCCCCTGTGATTTTCACCCAGAGTAATTCAAGAACTCATTGAAACAATGTAAATTCACTGTATCTGCCCTTGGGCTCTGCTAATCCCCCACCAGATCCAGGATGCAAGACAATGTAGCCAGTAATTCCCCCAGGCTGCTGCCTAAAGGTGTGCATGATCCCAGGAGCTCAGAGAGTCTCTAAGAACTAGCCACAAGAACTCACAGCAGTTTCCCTTTCTGCTAGCCACCCTGCTCCTGCAATCTCCAGCTTTGTGTGCTCCCTCCAGCCAGGAACAGAGTGTCATAGACACTCATATGTGTATAGGAAAGAGCTTTGTATAAGGAGTAATTGTACATTAAGGAAACATCCCATTACAGTCCAGATCAAATCCATAAGTCCAATATTAGCCCAAATGTCCAGTACCAGTCTGCAAATTCCTCTTCAGACTTACGGAATACATGCAATGATGCTGAATGCAGGAAGATCACAGGCCAGTGGGTGGAAAGTCTTGTGGATCCAGCGGTGGTAGAAGCATCTTAGCACTGGCATGGGTCTCCATGTGGCTCCTCCAACTCCTTGGCTCTGCTGCCATCAGCATAGCTCCATGTGGCTTGTCATCTGGAATACCAAGCAGAGTCTATGCGTATCTGCCCTCCAGTGAGCTATTTATCTTCATGGCACCTCCAAATGAGGTCAGCATCAGCAAGCTGTGACCTGATTGGAAGGATAGGCTCCTCCCCTTTGCAAGTAGACATCAGATTATGTAACTAACACACCAAGATAACATTACCTCAGAAGGGGAAAAAAGCAATAATAAAGCCCCCCCCACACACACACAGAAACACAGCACATTGATATGAAGGGAAATAGAAAAACACCCAATAAAAAAGGTTCAAGATGACATCAATGAATCCACAGATAGTGTTAATAACTCAGAGTGTATGATGAGAGAGCTGGGGGTGGTGAAGCAAAAAAAAAAATAATAATAATAATAATAATAACTCAGAATGTCAATGGCCTGAACTCGACCATTCAAAAACAAAAGCAGACTGGCTCAGAAAATAGTCCATCAATCTGTTACCTGAAAGAGACACATCTTAAATTCACAGACAAAAATAGACTAAGAATAAAAGGCTGCCAGAAAATATACTGGGCAAATGGCAACTTTAAAAGAGTAGAGGTTGCAAACCTTATCTCCAACAAAATTGACTTCAAGGTGCAAACCATAACAAGAGAGGAGAATGGGCACTATATAATGCTCAAAGAATCAGTGGACAGGGAACCAGTAAATATAATAAACACATACTAACCTCATGAGAGACTCACAAAATTTGTCCACCTATTCAAAAGATGAAAAAGAAATCACAGACTCAACAATATTAGTAGCTGACTTTAATACATCATTATCAGAGAAAGATAGATGACTGGGAATGAAGCTCAGCAAGGAGGCTACAGAGCTAAACACTACAATTAGGTGACTAGACTTGATAGACATTGATAGAGTTCTCTATCCAAATGCAAAAGAAAATCACACTTTTCAAGTGCACGTGGCTTATTTTAGAAAATAGACCACACGCTGGCACACAAGGCAAGCCTCAGTCCATTCAAACACATACAGATTACTCAGACTTCCATCTTGGACCACCACGTCATAAAGCTGGAGATCAACAAAAGCACAACCAGAAAAACAAGAACAAACAACTGGAAGAAGAATAACGACCTTCTGCCACACGAATGGGTACTGGCCCAGATTAGAGCGGAAATTAGGAAGTTTTAGAAAGTAATGAGAATACAACATACCAAAACCTAAAGCAATTACCAGAGGAAGTTTGACAGTGATTAATGCATATATGAAAAAGGAAGAGAGACTTATGACTGATATGCTATCATAAAACCTCCAGCAACTAGAACAGAGTCAACAGAACAACCCTTCCAATAGCAAAAGAAAAGATATAATAAAAGTCAGAGCAGAGTTAAATGAGTGGGAAGACAAGAGATCAATGCAAAAATATCAATGCATCAAAAAGTTGGCTCTTTGAAATGATCAGCAAAATGGACAGACTGCTGGCAAACCTAATTAAGGAAATAAAGGTGAAAGCATCAGTAGCCAGGATGATGGATGAAACCAGTGAAATAACAACAGACCCCAAGGAGATTATAAGGATAATCACAAAGTACTATGAAAGTGTGTATTGTAATGAATTCAACAACACAGAAGACATGGGAAAATACCTGTTTAAAAAAAAGTCCCTTCCTAGATTAACCCAGATAGAGGTCAAGAACCTCAACAGACCCATAACAAAAGAAGAAATAGATGTTTGGTTATTAAGACACTACCAACAAAAAAAGCTCTCAGACTAAACGGCTTCACAGGAGAATTTTATCAAGCATTCAGGGAAGAGCTGACACCGATTCTCCACAAATTATTCCAGAGCATAGAAAAAGAATGGCCAACTCTGAAACTCATTCTACAAAGCTAGTATAATGTTGATACTCAAACAGGGCAAGAATCCCACAGGAATAGAGGACGACAGACCAATATCTCTAAGGAACACGGATGCAAAATTCCTTAACAAAATATTGGCCAATAGAATACATAAGTATATAAAACATATCATTCATCGTGGTCAGGTGGGATGCAGGAATGGTTTAATGTCTGAAACTCCATCAATATTATTCACCAGATGGATAAGAAAAAGGATAGGAATCACATGATAATATTGATAGATGCAGAAAAAGCATTTGACAACATCTAAAACCCATTCCCAATTAAGAGACATAACAAAATAGGAATGTAAAGGGAATTCCTCAAGTTAATACATGCTATTTATGAAAAACCTATAGCTAACATCATAGTCAACTGAGAAAAGTCTCAAAAAATCCCACTGAAAAAGGGGACCAGACAAGGATGCCCCTTGTCCCAACATCTTTTCAACATCGCACTGGAGGTCCTAGCTAACAACATAAGGCAGCAAAATGACATTAAATGTATCTGTCTGGGAGAGGAGGTGAAACTATCACTATTTTCAGGCGACATGATTCTATACATTGAAAACCCCAAAAGCTCCACAACAGGAGTACTGGCAGTGATAAAGTAATGTGGAAGAGTGTGGGCTACAAAATCAACAAAGAGAAGTCTATTGGTTTGCTATATACATCGGCCAAGACCATGGAAGAGGAGATCAAAAAGGCAGTACCTTTCATAACAGTCAAGAACAAACTGAAATATCTAGGTATATATCTAATAATAATAATAATAAAAGATTCATACAAGGAAAACTACAGAACCATACTACATGAAACAAAAAATAACTTCCAGACAGGGAAGAATATCCCATGTTAATGGATCATAAGATTCAATGTAGTAAAGATGTCAATCTTACCTAAGGCACTATAAAAGTTTAATACTATCCCAATTCAAATACCAACAACCTTCTTCAAAGAATTTGAAAAACTGTCTATCAATTTCATATGGAGAGAGAAGAAACCAGAATTAACAGAGAATTCTTCAAGAAGGACGAAGTTAGAGGGCTCGCCTTACCTGACTTAACACCTACGATACAGTCACAGTGGTCAAAACAGAATGGTACTTGAATAACGACAGATACTCAGACCAATGAAATAGTGACAAAAAACCCAGAAATGAAACCCCCAGCATATACACAAGTGTTCATCAACAAGGGCCCAAAAAAGCATCAAGTGGGAGGTGGATGCCCTTTTTAACAAATGTTGCTGGAAACAATGGATAACTACCTGAAGTACAATGAAACAAGGTGCTTATATTACCCCACGCACAAGAAGAAAATCAAGGTGGATCGCAGACCTAGAAGTAAAACCCCAAATTACCAGAACCATCAATGAAGGAATCAGGAAAAACCTAAGAACCCTGGTGCAGGGAGTACATAGGCTAACTGTAATAGGGAAGGGTACACACACAGGTGAAGCTGAAATCAACAAATGGGATATACTAAGGATAAAACACTTGTGTGTGTCGAAAGACTTCACCAAGCGAATAACAAGAGAACCCACAGACTGGGGGAGGATTTCTTGCAATGACACAACAGACAAAGAGTTTATTATTAAAATCTACAATACCCTCTTCGCCTATAAAAAGAGGAAAAGAGTTAATTCCCTGAGGAAGTGGGCAAAAGACCTGAAAAGAAGTTTCACTAAGGAGGAAATCTGAATGGCCAATAAAGATATGAGAAAATGCTCCAATCATTAGCAATCAGAGAAATTAAAACAACTCTGAGATGCCACCTAACACCCCCGAGGCCAGTCAAAATCAGAAAATCAGAGAGCAACAAATATTAGAAGGGATTTGGTGAGACAGGAAGTCTTCTGGGCACATACACAGGAGAGGTAAGAAATGTACCACGACTAGTCGTTTTCTCCCCAGTGTTTATTGTGGTGCACTTCACAATTGCAAAGAGTTGGAAACAACCTAAATTTTCACCAGTAGTCCAGTGGATTAGAAACCTCTGGCACATACAAACAATGGAGTACTTCTTATCACTAAAAAGCATAATGATCCTTATCACTGATGATCGTATAAAGCACATCATGGGATGAATTAGATGAAATTATGCTAAGCGAAGTTAGCCAATCACAAAAGGACAAATACAACATGAGTCCACTGAGGTAAGTATAAGCAGCACAGCAACTATAGAAGAAAAGCAACTTTATGGGCTGAGGTACAGGCAATCAGGCAGGGGACAGATGAAACCCAAGGATGTGCCTGTCACCCAACACAAAGAAGGGGAAAGGGAGGGGGGTAGGAGAGCAAAGGGAAAAAAATGAAAGAGGGAGAAGATGCCCCTGGGGGAGCAGGGCACTAAGCCACCCAGGGTGAGGGTATTGCTTAGGTCTCCACAGAAATGGGAGTGTGATTGCAGACCCCACTACAGTGTACCAAACCTTGAGGGCAGCATAACCACATGGAACAACTCATGAACAGAGAGGTCTGCACGGCCAGCTCCAATCAGCCCAACTGACCACCACCACCCCTAGAAGTATGTGCTACAGGGACAACACAAAACCTACAGGTTGGGGGGAGGGGTTGGCCTCTCTAGTTTTCTAATCCATGCCCACACAGAAGTAAATCAAAAGTAAAAAGAAAGAACAAGGGACTAGACCCCATACTGGCACGCCAAACCCTGAGGATGATGTCCCTGCTTTCATACATGCTTTTTTGATTATTTTTGTTAGGATATTTTCTTTTTATTCAATAGGTTGTTTTCTTTTTTTGGGTCTCTATTATTCTAGTTTTGCCTACCAATATAAGATAGGCATGGGAAGCAAGACTGAGGAGAAAGCAATGGGACTGATAGTTCCAGAGGGACTGGTGGGGGGTGGGGGAAGGAAGGATCAGTGAGAAAACAATGCCATAGACAGGAAAACAACTTGGGAATTAAAAGCAACAGCAAGGAGGACGTAGTGAGCCCCGTGGTGTTGGACAAACAGCAATCTAGCTGAGAGGAATTACTAAGAGGCAGAAGAAGGGCAAGTGTGGTGGTGGGGCAGGAGGAGGTAAAATGAAATAGAAGAAAGATCTAGGAAGCAAAGCCTATGAATAGAGGTATAAACATAGGTGTGCGCTTATGTAAATATATTAATTCATCAAAATAGATGTTTGGAGATATATACGTTGAGGAGGTGGATGGATTGTGGGCCTCTGATCAAGCCCTCCCTCAATGGAAGAGCACTTTGTTGTAACAACCTGACATTCTGTGATGCTCACCCTCCTGACACAATTGCTAAAGACAAAATGGGTGCATAAGCAAATGTATGTTGTGAAGAAAGTTGATGGTGCTTGGCTATCAAAAGATACAGTGCCTGGGATCTCAAAGTCTTGAAGTAAACAAGTGCCCAACTAGCAAAGAAGCAACAAGCCCAAACGGAAAAAGCATACCAGCCTGTGCAATAATGAGGTGTTGACGGAATCAGGTAACAGGCACCAGAAGACCCAACACAACAAGAAAACATATTGTTGAGAATGAAGGGGGGTCAGAGCAGACATCTAAAACCCAATTGTAGACAATAGGACATCCCCTCACAGAAGGGTCACAAGGAAGGCATGAGTCAACTAGGGCACAGTAAAGCACCTCTGAAACACACAATATTCCTCTGGTTCTGAGGCTTCCTCGCCCACTACTGTCACGACTGCAGTCCTGCCTTTCACTGTGAGTTAGACTGGAGCATGTGCACTGATAGAGATAAGAGCTCAAGACACATGAAACCTAGGTCAAATTAACACCTCAGGAACAGAAATTGGAGTAGCAGGAAGGTAGGGGGCAGGGGGGCAGGGAGGGAAAAGGGGGAACCAATTGCAATGATTGACACATAATTCCCTAACCTGGGGTCTGAACAACAGAAACTTGGGTGGAGAGTGACAGTGGTCTGTGTAAGATAGTGAAAACAATAATAATTTATCAAGGGATCATAAGGGTGGGAGGGGTGGGAGGGAAAAAAGGAGCTGATACCAAGGGCTCAAATAGAAAATAAATGTTTAGAAAAAGATGATGTCAACATATGTACAAATATGCTTGACACAATTGATGTTTGGTACATTATAAGAGGTGTAAGAGCCCCCAATAAAATGATTGGGGGGAAAAAAAAAAGTACCAGTCGACATTCCACCATGCAAGAGGTAGGATGTGCGCACGAACCAATGGTACGGAAGGCAGTTAAGATGCATTGAAGGCATTGGTGCGAAATAAGGCTCTAAAAATCGACAGAATACCAACTGAAATGTTTCAGCAAACTGGTGAAGCCCTTGTCCATGCAAAGAAATTTGGAAGACAGTTACCAGGCCAATTGATTGAAAGATAACCATACGTCACCCATTCAAAAAAAAAGGTGAGTCAAGGGGATGCTCAAGCTGCAGAACAATATTATTGTTACCACAGGCAAATAAAGCTTTATTGAATATCATCTAACAACAGCTGCTGCAGGGCATTGACAGGGAGCTCCCAGCGGTTTGGGTGGAATTCAGAAGAAGACATAGAATAAGGGATGTCATTCCTGACATCAGGTGAACACTTGCTGAAAGTAGAGCATGCCAGAAAAGGTATGTACGCATGCTCCCTGGTGCTGCCGTGATTAAGCATCTGGCTCAAGCACTAACTACAAGATCAGTGCTTTAGAATCCACTCGTTGCGTCATGGGAGAAAGCTGTGACTGTCTTTTCCCATCAATAGTAAGCATCCGATACCTCCCTGTGCAGTTCTATCTGGTCCTGTGTGGCCCCTGTGAATCAGAATCCACTCAGTGGTAGTGTTGTCATTGCTCTCAGGTGCCACCAAGTTGGTTCTGATTCATAGCAACCCTAAACACCACAGAACAAAACCCTAAGCACACAGGGCCCGTCCTGTGGCATCCTCACAATTGTTCTTATGTTTGAGCTCATTGTTCCAGGCACTGTGTCCATCCATCTTGGCTTTCTTTTTGATTTTTTTTTACTGCCCCAATAATTTACCAAGCATGATGCCCTTCTCCAGGAATACTCCCTCCTGACATGTGCACAGTAGGTGAGACAATGTCTAGCCATTCTTGCCTCTCGGGAGCATTTGGGGTGTACGTCTTCCAAGAGAGATTTGTTCATTCTTTTGGCAGTCCATGACACTTTCAACATTGTGGGCCAGCACCATAATTCAAATGCATCAATTATTCTTCATGGTTCCTTTAAATTATATGTATACAAATTAGTATACGTTTTCCTTTTTTTGCAGATCATGATGGGGTTGTAGATTTTAAATAGATGAGTGGATTAGTAAGCTCTGCACACACACACACACAATGGAGTACTATGCAGCACTGAAAAGCCTGGATGATCACAGGAAACACATCGTTTCATGGAAAGAGCTGGAAAGAATCATGTTAAGCAAGGTTTATTCTTCTATTGCAAGTATATAGTGATTTTATTAATATAAAATTAAATTCAAATTTGAAAAGGTAAAAATTAATATATCTAATTCTCTACATGTATTTACATATAAACATATGTTATATATATGTACATACATAGTTGAAATATATATATTTAAAGATGGGTTACATGAAGCTAATTGGCTACACAAGACCACTTAAGTGCATTGAAAGGCAAAAATGTTACTTTGAGTATACCTGCCCCAAGCCATGTTCAATGGTCTCATATGCATGTGAAAGTTGGACACTGATTAAGGAAGACCAGTGAAAAATGTATGCATTTGACTAGCGGTGCTGGGAAAGAATATGAACAGTCCAAAGAACAAAGAAATCTGTCTCAGAATAAGTAAGGCCAGTGTGCTCCTTAGAGGCCAGGATGGCGAGACCTCATTTCACATACTTTGGACTTACGGTCAGGAGAGACCAGTCTCTGGAAAAGGACATCACGCTTGGTAAAGTAGAGGGGCAGCGGAAAAGTGGAAGGCCCTCCACTCCTGGCTACTGCTGATAGTCAGAGCCCCACCCCTGCTTCTCAGTGGGCTCAATTTATACCTACCAGGATGACAATCACAATGAATCCTGTGAACAGTTACTAACAGGAAATGCTGTCAATGCCCCTCCCCCAACCCTCCAACACCTTCTTACCAAGACCCACAGGAATAGGTCGCTTGGTGGGAATTACAGAGACGTTGGCTAGAAGAGTCACATTAAATAATACTCTGTCCTTGCCCTTGGAAAAGTAGGTCAGGAAGAAGAGGGAGAGCCTCAGGAAGATAGGTTGCCATCACGCTGCGGTCATGGACTCACACATTGTGAGGCTGTCCATAACCAGGCTACGTTTGTCCTGTTCCACGTAGGGTCTCAGAAGCACCGAAAAACAAAAACAGCAACAACTGGAAAATCCTTCTTTGCACAGTTCCATTTTCAATGATTTAGTGAGGAAACGATATATCAAAATATAATTACATTGTCAGTGAGAGTACTTTCTTAAGAGCCCACTCTGCTATGCGATTAAATTCATTACAGGGTCCCATTCCTTTTCTTTTTCTTAAGGCTTCCTGTCTCAGAAATCATTAACTGCTCATTGAAGTGCAATTTAAGAAACTCCCCTTTGTGCTGTGCTGTGTGCCTGCCTATCTCATATGCTCTCCTATGCAGACAGGCTACACTAGACCACTGCTGAAATAGTGAAGAGGCCACATCTGACCTCCTCCAGTGCCCAAGGCTGCTGGTCACTAGGAAGGGGTTAGGCATACCTCCACTAGCCGTCCTTCTGACACCAGCTGTTTGACCCAGGGTACTCTGCTCTTCTGCTGGGCTTGATGATCGATTGAATTGGCCACGCAGAATTCACATCAGTGCTCATAATGAAGGGCTTAACCGATTACAATTCCATTGCAAAATGTTCCAGATAGAGTTGCTGGGTCAGGACAGTGTGGTCTCTGTCCCCACTGGTAGGTCTCTCTGACCCTCCGGCACTTGGCCAGGCCTATGCCCTGTTCAGATACTGTCACAAAAATGTGCCAACCATGGCCAAAGGACATGCCACTCCACCCTAACCCTAACCCCTATGGCACTATAATACAGCCATCTTCACTTACTGCTACCTCAGTGTTCTGAGGTGGGAAAATAAGCATCGTGCCTGGTTTGGATGTGAGTTTTTTTATAAGAAAGCTAAACAAGTTTAAGAAACCGAGCATCAATCTTTAAAAAAAAAAAAACAAACAAACCTTGTATTGGGGGGCTCATACAATTATTTTTTTCAAATCATTTTATTAGAGGCTCATACAACTATTTTCACAATCCGTACATGCATCATTTGTGTCCAGCACATTCATACATATGTTGCCATCATCATTCTCAAAACATCTACTTTCTACTTGAGCCCTTGGTATCAGCTCCTCATTTTCCCCCTCCCTCCCCCCTCCCCCTCCCCCTGAACCCTAGAAAATTTATAAATATTTATTATTTTATCATATCTTACACCATCTGACATCTCCCTCACCCAGTTCTCCGCTGTCCACCCTCCAGGGAAGAGGTTACATGTAGACCTTGTCATCTCTTTCCCTTTTCTCCCTCACCCTCCCTCCACCTTCCCGATATCGCCACTCTCACCACTGTTCCTGAGGGGCTCATCTGTCCTGGATTCCCCGTGTTTCCAGTTCCTATCCGTGCCATGTACATCTTCTGGTTCAGCCGGTTGGGGGGGAGGAAGCACTCAAGAACTGGAGAAAAATTGTGTTTCATCATTGCTACACTGCACTCGTCACCTCCCCACAGCCCTTCTGCAAGGGGATGTCCAATTTCCCCCAGATGGGCCCTGGGTGCCCCCTCTGCACTCCCCCTCTTTCACAATGCTGTGGTTTTTTTTCTTGGATGCCTGATACATGATCCCTTCGATGCCTTGTTATCTCACAGGCTGGTGTGCATTTTCCATGTGGGCTTTGTTGTTTTTCAGTTAGATGGCCCCTTGTTTATCTTCCAGCCTATGGGACCCCAGATTCTATATATTTTGACAACTGGGCACCATCAGCTTTCTTCACCGCACTTTCCCATTCACCCGCTTTGTCTTCAGTGTTCGCATTGGGGTAGGCTGGTGTGTTTCTTCCTTGTGGGCTTTGTTGTTTCTTAGCTAGATGGCCGCCTGATGGACTTCAAGCCTTTAAGAACTCTGATGCTATATCATTTGATAGCTGGACATCATCAGCTTTGTTCGCAACTTTTGTTTATGCACCCACTTTGTCTTCAGCGATCAAGTCGGGACAGGCGGTGCGCTTCTTCCATGTGGGTTTTGTTGTCTTTCGGCTAATGGCTGCTTGTTTATCTTCAGGTCTTTAAGACTGCACGTGCTTTATCTTTTCATAGCTGGGCACCATCAGCTTTCTTCACCACATTTGCCTGTGCACCCATTGTCATCAGCGATCATGTCATGTAGGTGAGCATCTCAGACTGCCGAATTGTTAGAACAAAGTGTTCCTGTGTTGAGGGAGTACTTGAGCAGGGGCCCACTATCCACCTGTTTCCTTAATACTAAACCTATAAATATATGTACATAGATCTATTCCCTCCTCGTCGTATATAAATGTACTTATATCTTTATATGTCTGTATTTAAATCTCTATGACTACCCTTTACCTCCTAGTTCTTTCCTCTGTTTCTTTTACTTTCCTCTTGTCCCACTATCATGTTCTGCCTTCACTTGAGTTTTAGGAATTCCTGTCGGTTACATTGCCCTTGATCCAGCCCTGCCAGACCTCCCACACCCTCCTTGACACTGATTTTGGATCACTTGTTATTCTCTTGTCCCTGGGTTGTTAACAACCTCTTCCTTTCCCCCACCACCCCTACCCCCATGTCCCCCCAGAAATGTCATCCCATTGTTCTCTCTTCTGGCTTGTTTATTCCGCCTATCCCTTCCAGGTAGACATGCTATGTACCATCACAAGATTGAGTACCACGAAGCAACAACAGAAAGTAAAACAATAGCTGCAACAACAACAACACACACACACATACATGTATGCATAGTTCTGTTTGTCTTCCTTCACAGGTGCTTTCCAGTCAAGTCTGATGGGGTGCCATGCCCTGGCACCGCCTCTATCCCTGAGGACTTCAGTGCTCTGCTTCCCCCACTGCTCTGCTGCATGCCCCCAGAGGCTGGCTTCAGCGTGGTGAGCTCATGCAGGGCACAATTCTCACTGTGTGTCTCTAATGTTGTCCCCAGTGGTGCTATAGGTCAAAGAGGAACGCTGTGTCCCATGGTAGGGCCAGCCCTGTGGTTATCTCTGTGCATTGTTTTTCTGAGCAGGAACATTGTCCTCAGGGCTTGGTGAGCAAGGATGTGCGTCACTCTTTTCTTTTTTTTCCCCGCTCCTATGCCCACTCCTTGGCTCCTGGGTGCTCTGACCAGAGCAGTCCCTCCCCCCTCTTCTTGAACTGTAGCATCAGTGCTGTCCTCTGCAGTGAATTCTTCTTGGGGGGAAGGTGGTGCTGTCCACTTAGTTGGTAATGGGGCCGACCTCTCAGGCCTCTCTATCGGTTCCCTGCTTCATGTCAGTGTGTTGCATTCTTGTCTTGGAGTTCTGGGTTGAAGTCTGGTCTCTCTTTCCCTGTGGAAACACAATCAACACCCTCCCCCTGTATGGGTTAGTGCCCTGTTCCCCCATATTCCCATACGTTTTTCTATCCTCCCTTTTAATGGGCTACCATATGCATCCCATATGTATCCCTGAGTTTAGTCTGACCCCTGACATATTACCTGGGCCTCACCCGAGCGACGTATGTATACAGCATCTTCTTCCCTATGCCCCTTTTGAATTTCTTTTTTGAGCTTACCTCAGCAGACTCATGTTGCACTTGTCCTTTTGTGCTTGGCTTACTTTACTTAGCATGATTTCCTCCAGTTCTTGCCATACAGCGATGTGCTTCATGAGTTCACAATTGCTTCTTAGGGATGCCTAATACTCCATTGTATCTATGTACCAGAGTTTTTAACTCCATTCGTCTGTTGATGGGAATTTGGGTTGTTGATGGGAATTGCACTCCTTGCAATTGTGAACCATGCCGCAATGAACATGGGGGCACAAATGTCTGGCCGTGGTTTGTTTTTAGTCCCTTCTGGGTATATGTCCAGTAGGAAGAGCTGGATCATAAGGTAGCTCAATTTCCAACTGTTTTAGATATCACCAAATCGATTTCCATAATGGTTGTACATACCTATAGGAACACTAGCAGTGGACAAGAGTTCCTATCTCTCCGCAGCCCCTCCAACACTTGTTACTTTCTGATTGCTTGACTTGGGCTATCTTTGAGGGTGTTAGGTGGAACCTCATAGTTGTTTTAATTTGCATTTCTCTTATGACTAGAGATCTGGGACATTTTTTCATATATTTATTGTCCATTTCGATTTTTGCCCTTGAGAAACTCCTGCTCAGGTCCTTTGCCCACCTCCTGAGTGGACAATTGGTTTTTATCTTGTAGTTTAGTAGTGTATTGTAGATTTTAGTAATAAAACCTTTGTTTGATGTGTCATTGATAAAGATGTTTTCCCATTCTATAGTCTCTCTTATTACTCTCTTGGTGAATTATTTTGATGTACATAAGTGTTTTATTTTTAGTATGCCCCATTGGTCAATTTGTGCTTCTTCCGTGTCAGTGTCCTTCCCGATTTCTGATAGCCTATGTAATCCCTGTGCCAAGGTTCTCAGGTTTGTCCCAATTCCCTCATTGATGGCCCTAATAGTTTGGGGTTTTACCTTGAGGTTGTGATCCACCTTGAGTTTATTCTTGTGCAAGGAGTGAGGTAAAGGTCTTGCTTCATTTTTCTGCAGCTACATATCCATTTTTTCCAGCACCATGAATTGAAGAGGGCATCTGTTTCCCTTTTGATATTTTATAGCCCCTTCTCAAAGATAAGTTGTTTGTATGCTGATGATTTTATTTCTGGGTTTTCAATCCTTTTCCATTGGTCTGAATATCTATTGTTACACCAGTACCACTCTGTTTTGACCACTGTGGCTGTGTAGTAGGTGCTAAAGTTGGGTAAAGCAAGCCCTCCGACTTGGTCCTTCTTCCTGAGGAGTTCTCTGCTAATTCTCGGTTTCTTCCCTCTCCATATGAAGTTGGTAATCCTTTTTTCCAACTCTTTTAAGAAAGTTGCTGGAATTTGGATCAGGATAGCATTGAACTTATATAGTGCCTTGGGTAGAATTGAAATCTTTACAATATTGAGTCTGCCAATCCACAAACATGGGATCTCCTTCCATTTGTTGAGATCATCCTTGGTTTCTTTTAACAGTGTTTTGTAGTTTTCCTCATACAGATCTTTTGTTTTTTGAGTCAGGTATATCCCTAGATATTTCAATTTGTGTTTGGCTATTGTGAAGGGCACCCCCTTTTTGATCCCCTCTTCTGTGTCCTTGTCCAATGTGTATAGTAGTGCAATAGACTTCTGTTTGTTGATCTTGTAACCTGCTACTCTGCCATATTCCTCTATTGCTTCTAGTACTCCTCTTGTGGAACTTTTAGGATTGTCCATATATAAAATCATATCATCCTGAGCAGCAACCTTGAAACCCTTCCATCAAGCACATTGCTGGTTGAAACTGACTCACAGCAAATCTACTCAGATCGAGGATTTCTGAGGCTGACAATCCTAACAGGGACAGGCAGCCTCGTCTTTCTCTAGGGGAACAGCTGATGGGTGTGAACAGCAGTACTTGCCTGTAACAGCCAAAGTCCCACAGTATCCAAACAGAGTACTAAGTGCCAAAAGAAGTTTAGTGGTTCAAGCCCCAGGTGTGCCCCTAATCAATAGACCTACCTTATGCAAATTTAAGAGAAAGATACCACACAGTACTTATAAATCTCCATTTCTTTGTGCTTTCTCCTTTCCCACTTTTGTTGCACTGAGCCTCACAACTTTCCGGAAACCCCAGATCCCCTAAAGGGGGTTCTACCCAGGGCTGCCTGACTCAGCCAGCTCTAGCTCAAGACCTCTGTGCCTCTCTCCTCCCATCCCTGTGACCCTCCTCAGAAGGTACAAACTGAGCTCAGTTTTGAAGCCGAGGCTCCCAAATCAAAATGCTTCACTCCAAATACAGATTATTCCAGAGCCTAGTCTAGTATGCGTGGGTCAGTGGGACACACGTGAACGTAACCAAGGGCAAGGGGGCTTTGGTGCATTCTGAATCATACCAGGTAGGCAGAGAAGGCAGGAGGGCCAGCTGGTCCTTTCGCTGGCCAAGAAGACACGTGGCACCTTCTGCAACCCAAAAGCTGCCTTAGATCCTCCCATCTCCCCCTCACTCTGTACACCACTTGCATGTCACTTCGGGGGCGTAATAGCAATCTGAGTCCCAGTTGCTATTGAGTGCACAGACCCCTTTGTGTCAGACTAGAATTGTCCTTCACGGGGTTTTCAACAGTTGTTTGTTTTTAAAATTTATGTTTTGTTTTCAGAAATACATTTCCAGACCTTTCTTGCAAGGTGGTTTTGTGTGGACTCAACATTTCACCTTTGAACTTCATGCTCTCAAGGAGTCATGGAGCTGCTAACTGAAGAGTGAGCGGTTTGAAACCAGTTGCTCTGATGGAGGTAAACCAAAAACTCTGAGTGAGCTAGATGAGGCTCTATCCTCCCATAGTTCTACAACTCGATGCAAAGAAAACCCAAGCCTCACACCTGGACTGGTAATATCATGACAAATGGAGAAAAGATTGCAGCTGTTGAGGATTTCATCTTGCTTGGTGTGGTAGTTACATAATTTTATGTCAATTTGATAAATAGAATGTAGGGGTGGAGTCTAACCTGTCAATAAGGTCACAAGGTAACACCCACCAGAAGTATTCTGGGATTTTCTCTTTCTCTTGATTCTGCCATCAGAAGAGGCTCCTCCCACCTCCCCACCCCCACCCCCCCACACACACTCTGCTACATCTTTCTGTTGACAAGTCATATAGAGCTATGCTGATGGCAGATAGAGCACTGGAGGAGCAACATGGGGACCCACCCCAGTGCTGAGATGCTTCCATTGCCACTGGATCCACAAGAGTTTCCACCCACTGTCCTGTGATCTTTTTGCATTGGGCATCATTGCATGTGTTGCATGAGTCTGATGAGGAGTTTATAGACTGGTATCAGACATATGAGCTAATATCTAGCTTATGGACTGGATCTGGCTGGGATCTTTCCTTAATATACAATTACTATTACTCTTTGATGTAAAGCTCTCTTTACAAACAAATGAATGTCCTTGGATTTGTTTCTCTAGTCAACCTGTACCAACACACGTGGATCTGCAATCAATGGAAGCAGCAGGCTAGGGATCAAAGGAGATACTATATCTGGTAAATCGGCTGCCCAAGACCTCTTTAAAGTATTGAACATTAAGGGTATTACTTTAATGACTAAAGTACATCTGACCTGAGCTATGGTATTTTTCAATTACCTCAGATGCAAATGAAAATTGATCCTTGACTAGGGAAGCCTAATGAAGAATCCATGCATTTGAATTATGATGTTGACAAAAAATATTGAAAGTACCATGGAATGCCAAAGGAACAAACAGATCTGTCTTGGAAGAAGAATAGCCAGAATGCTCCTTAGAGGCAAGGATGGAAAGACTTAATCTAACGTATTTTGGAAGTAGCGTTAGGAAACACCTGGAGAAGTGAATCATGCATGGTAAAGTATAGGGGCAGTGGCTGTAACAATGAGCTCAAACATAAGAACCATGATAAGAATGCCACAAGACTAGGTGGTGTTTTCTTCCTTTGTGCATAGGGTCATTATGAATGGGAATTGACTCAATGGCACCTAACAGAAAATAATGATTTACAGTCTCAGAAACCCACAGGGCATCAGCATTGACTATATGGCGATGAGTTTGGTTTTTCGTATACAACTTTTTCAGTGACAGAGGTTACTTTTTTTTTTAATTCTAAAAGAAAGAAGAAAGTAAAAAATAGCAAATTTCCCTCAACCTCCCCTGCCATTGGATTGGCAGGGTAACTGAAGCAATGCGCTCAGGTAAAGGAACCATTGTAAGGATGATGCAGGGCCACACAGTGTTTTGTTCTGTTGTGAATGGGGTTGCTATGGGTTGTAGCCAACTCAATGGCATCTAATAACAACACCCCATGCCCTCCCTAGGTAATTATGTACCCAGTTACTGTTTCTATCGATTTATCTATCCTCTATTTCATACTCAAGGTAATATATAAAACACCAACAGGAAGGAAAAAACAATGACAAAACAGAGAAACCCCTAAATCTAAAAGAAAACAGCAAATATTAAAAACCAAAACAACATTAAAGTTGGGAAATCAAATGATAATGGGAAACAACATTAAAGTCAAAGGGAAATCAAATGATAATGGGAAATTGGGAGCTAGCAACGAGTATGAGAAGAAAATGTTCTGAATTTGACCAGAGTGATGATTGCACAACTCCTCTAAATAGGACTGAATTATTAAATGGTACAGTATGTGAACTATATGGCAGTAAAATTATTTTAAAGGAAATGTAAAAGTTAATTTATAGCATAAAACCATAGAACAAATTAAGAATGTGCTAAAAGGGAAAACAAATGATAAGATGTTAAATTTTACTCTAAATATCTCTGCAATAATTCACTTTTGTGAGCACTCTGTCTATGGGCAGAACATTTGCATGCCTGGTCAGAGGTACGAGGGTGCTTAGCATAGGGTTCTTCCCTATGGGATCTCTACAACTGGAGTCTGGCCTTTTTTTGCCATCCATTGCCTTCTGCAAACTTAGTGCTCAGAATTTAAGCTCTAATGCATTTCCCTCCTCTGATCTTGATTTTAGTATTTACAGTCCTTAGATCATACAGGTTGATGAGCTTCTTTTGTGTGCTGTCATCTCACATAGATGGCTGCTTTAAAAAAAAAAGTTTTTAAGACTCCAGACCCTATCCTTTCTGACAGCCATGCACCATCTGATTTCTTCACCACACTATGCTATTTAGCCTCTTCGCATGAGGCTAAATATTGAGCAGGGCTACATCAGAAGTGATTGTTTTTAGGTTAGCACCTACAAGAGACTTTCAATCTTTTGTGAGCAGACAGTTTCAGGTTTTTCCTGAGGAGCAGGTGGTAGCTTTGGACCAACTCTACAGTTAGTAGTCCAGCATCTAACTCACGGCATAACCATTTTTGTTTTCATTGTGTCTACTGATTTAAAAGAAGCTCTGGGCACCAAACCAATAAGATACCAATTCCACAGGAGAATGATGTGACAGTCTGCTTTGCAAAAGATTATAGCTTTGGGTAACTTTATAGGGAAATTATACTGTGCCATAGAGGGTCTCTATGAGTCAAGAGATCAAAAGATGAGTTGCAGTAGGCAAATCTGCTGCACAAGACCCCTTTAGAGTATTGAAAACCAAGGATCTTACTTTGAGGACTAGGTTGGCCTGAGCCATGGCATTTTCCATTGCCCCATATGCATGTGAAAGTTGGACATTGAATAAGGAAGACAGAAGAAGAACTGATGTCTTTGAATTGTGTGGCTAGTGAACAATATTGAAAGTACCATGGACTGCCAAAGGACTAACAAATCTGTCCGGGAAGAAGGATGCCAGAGTGTTCTTTAGAGGCAAGGATGGTGAGCAAGACTTTGACTCACATGGTTTGGACATGTTGTCAGGAGAGCCCAGTCTCTGAAGTACATAAGCTTGGTGAAATAGAAGGACTAAGGAAAAAAAGGAAGGTCTTCAAGGAAATGGGCTGACACAGTGGGTGCAACAGTCGACTTCAGCATAGCAATTCTGAGGATGGTGCAGGACTGAGCAGTACTTCTTTTTTCATGTTTTATAAATCATTTTATTGGGGCTCATACACCGCTTATCACAATCCTTACATACATCAATTGAGTAAAGCACCCTTATACGTTTGTTGCCCTCGTCATTCTCAAAATTCGCCTTCCACTTGGGTTCCTGGAATCAGCTCATTTTCCTTTTTTCCCTCCCCCTCCCTCCCCGCTACCCCCTTTATCATGAACCCTTAATAATTTATAAATTATTATATTATCTTACACTGCCTGGCATCTCCCTTCACCCACCTTCCTGTTTCCCATCCCCCAGAGAGGAGGTTAGATGTAGATCCCTGAGATCCTTTTCCCCTTTCTACACCCCCTTTCCTCCCGGTATCGCCACTCTCACTGTTGGTCCTGAGGGGTTCATCTGTCTTAGATTCCCTGTGTTTCCAGATCCCATCTGTACCGCTGTGCATCCTCTGGTCTAACCAGGTCTGCAAGGTAGAATTGGGATCATGATAGTTGGGGGGAGGAAGCGTTTAAGAACTAGAGGAAGGTTGTGAGTTTCATTCTTGCTACACTGAACCCTGAGTGACTCACCTCCTCCCAACTACCCCTCTGCAAGGGATGTCCAGTTGTCTACAGATGGGCATTGGGTCCCCATCATGTGCTCCCCTCATTCATGATAATATGATCCCCCCCGCCTTTGTTGCTTGAAACCTGGTCCCCTTGGCCCTTCATGATCATACGTGTTGGTGTGCTGCTTCCATGTGGGCTTTGTTGCTTCTGGGCTAGATGGCCACTTGTTTACTTTCAAGTCTTTAAGTCCCCAGATGCTATATCTCTCGATAGCCGGGCACCATCAGCCTTCTTCACCACACTGACTTATGCACAGGTTCGTCTTCAGCGTTTATGTGGGGAAGGTGATCACACAATGATGGATTTTGTTCTTTGGTGTCTGCTACCTGATCCCTTCAACACCTCATGTTCATACAGGCTTGTGTGCTTCTTCTCTGTGGATTTTGTTGCTTCCGAGCTAGATGGCCACTTGTTTGCCATCAAGCCTTTAACACCCCAGATGCTCTATCCTTTTGATAGCCGGGCACCATCAGCTTTCTTCACCATGTTTGCTTATGCACACGTCTGTCTTCAGCAATCACGTAGGGAAGGTGGGTATCATGGAATGACTGTTTAGTTGAGCAAGGTGCTATTGTATTGAGGGAGTGTGCACAAGGAGGCCCAATGTCCACCTGCTACCCTAATACTGAAACTGTAAATATAAGCACATAGGTCTATTTCTCCCATAATCATAAATATATTTGCATATGTACATGTCTGTATTTAGGCTTCACTGAAACGAAAATGAAGGCTGAACATGGTAGTGGGACAGGAGGAAAGCATAAGGAAATAGAGGAAAGGAGTAGGAGACAAAGGGCATGCATAGGAGCAGTACTTCATTCTGCAGCACATGGCATGGCTATGGGTGGGAACTGACTCTATGCACCTGCTACAAACATGAGTCAGAATTAACTGAATGGCTACAAGCTTAGGTTTTATTTTATTTTTTTAATACTGATTTAGAAACTCATTCATTTCCCCCTTCCAAATTTGCCTGGGTAGGAAATTATATCCACAGTTAAAGATCCCTAGGTAAAGAGCTATTTGATTTAAATTTTATCCAAGGCTTTTCTGAATAGAAAGCAGATAACTGTTGTGTGTCCTGGAGGCTCTTTCCTAGTGTGTACGTCCACATGACCTA